>NC_051179.1:30493309-30685809 GCF_013339695.2 Rhipicephalus sanguineus | reverse complement strand
TAATAACGAGCTATTTGGAAGCACATAATATTACAGCGTTAATGTCGCCAGGCCATTGCTTTCACCGAAATACGCCGCTTATATGGGAGACTTGAGCCACATCCATGACGGCTAGTGCAGCCTGTGTTGCGCATGATCTCACACTGCTGCACGCATTTAGTGAGACGTCGCTCGAGGAAAGCTGCTCCTGGGGTCATGCGCTTTCTTTTCCGCCCAGCCGATTCAGCGTTAATTACACTCATCGATCGGAACACGACGGCGTTCATTAATCGGCGACGCGATGGGACCGCACACGCAATCGTCTGCGCCTGCGCGAGCGATGCAGCTAAACGCAGGAAGAACCAGCGTGAGTCTTGCCGCACGCTGACGGTGATTGGGTGCGCTTGATACTCGCGAAAAATTTTTAAGAGGTTCTGGAACTCCGTGCTGGCAGCCAGGATGTGCACAAAGTGCGCTGGAATGCAAAGTGTACGGCAGTAAGCTGCGCGCATTATTTGCCGGGTCCGAAGCAACGGCCTTCACTGAAGGAAGTCTTACTTTCGAGCATGGGGATTTCCCAATTATAGCCATCGTTGTTTGAAGCGCGTATGTGATGCCATAGTCGCGGACAGGCTGCATGCACCGTCGGGCAAAGGCGTTTCACCTTGCGCGGCTTCGTGCGCGGCTTTCACCAAGGCTTGCGCGGCTTAGTGCTTAGTGCAGGCTTCGCCTTTTTTTAATGCACCTATGAGATGTTGTGACCATCTATATTTATATCTATCCATGTTAGGTCGTTAAGGCTTTCGTTTCAACAGCGACATTAGGACAGCTGAATCTTAAATAATGAGAGCAAAGCTACGCCAGCAGTGGAAGAAACGATACATGCACAAAACAGCACCGGCGCAAAGCCTCTGTGGTCGCGCTGTTCTCGAAATGTCCATCAACATAGTAGACCACTTTCGCACTCCTGTCGAAATTCTGATCTTTAAGCCGGCTTAATCAGGCAACCGTCTCATAACCTATGGAGGCCGAAAAAAAAAGAAGAAAAAATTTATGACAGAATTAAGGAATGCTTTAGAAGGAAACCACGTTAAGCCAGCCCCTGTTCGAGGTATCTCATAGAGAAATCTCAGGCATCCTCAAGAATAAAAGCAAACAGGTGTTTCCGGCGTGTAAAGGTCAAGTAGCATGGCAACTGTACTTGCTCCGTTTTCATCTTGATACATCGATCGGCTGCCCCGCAGAAATAAGACATCAAGAAAAACCTGGACCTGGAGCAGTTTCCTGTACTATTGCACTTCGTCGCAGCTCCTTCACATACCAATCCACTCGGTCAAACTCCGCACCTTCCGAAATCCGCAGGGGCTTTTCTTCGCGCCTAAGCTTCCTTGACGGTTTAAGGTGCACGTATTGATCCCCAAGAGAGTGCTTCATCCGCGACAGTCGGTTCGTTCTTATCGCCGGAGGATCTACGTAGCGACCACGTTCTCCAGCGGCGGAAGCGGTGGCGCTCGCTTTTGCTGTGAGACCGTGGAAAATAGAGCGATCCGCCTCGTTTATTATGCGCAACTGTCCCTTATTGCCAATACACGGGCTGTAAAAAGGTCAGCATGATAAGGTTAGCTTCCCAGCCATTTCGTGTATTGCTTCGGTTTATCTGAGATAAAGTCGAGGAAACACGGATGTGCATAAATTGGGGCCAGCTACAGCTCCTTTGCGTCTGTCTTTATTTCGCGTTCATCTGTGCTTTCTCTTTGCTCTATTCGTTTTAGTGGACAGGATAAGCTACATTCAAAAGGTCACACAGTCTCTATGAGTTTGAATAAGACGACTCGAAGGTGAAATCCATCTTTTTCATCTCACTCGATAGTACTGATAAGTGAACTTAAGTGAATGTGTTGCAATATTTACAAGGCTTTTTCTAAAGCGTAACTCAAACATTGGCGGCCAATTTTAGAGGGTTTTTCGACTAGATGCGTGTCATCAGATGCAGTTTACGAAACCGTGGTCTGTTTTCATTGACAGAGGCTGCAAACTTCAGAGTAGAGCTTTTGAAACGCCGAATTTTTCAACGATTTGTATTAAAGTGAATACAAAAGTTGTGGATCTCTTTCGTCAGAATCGCTCATAACATGAGAGTGAAACGCGTTCCCAAAAAAGCAGTTGAAGTTTTGCTTGACGTTAAGAAACAGAAGAACATAAGTTTACACAGCTTCTATTGCTATTGGGCATAGCAGTCTTTGACGAGGATGTCTACAATACCACTCGTCCACCATGGCGACGACTAACATGCGTTGACATCCGGGCCTCTTCGCGCAGAGCAGTGATAGTTTAGCGTATCCCCGTGGGTGCGCTGAAGAGCTCTCGGGTGCAGAAGCATCACTATAGTACAGGCTCCAACGCCTTGGTAGAAGCGAAGCCACGGTGTACGTACACTCAATTTGCAGTGCTCAGTGACGTGCATTTGCTTAACGCTGGCGAGAAGCCAACTCAGAGCATTCTTGGTCACGTTTCATCAGCTCCTGCAGCATACTAAACTCTAACGCCGGCCTTGTGAGAAACTTGGGGTTAACTTGACTCACCACGAAACAAAAATAAATGAACCATTGGGAAGAGACCCTGCAGCACACTCTCCGTTCCCGGGAAATGTTGATACCAGTCGTAAGGAAGACCGTGTTTGCGCACGGGTTCCTTTCTTTGTTTACTCGAAATGAAATTTTTTTAGAATGCGTCCGCTTCTGATCGGAAGCTCTATATTTTTTAGCTACTCATGACAGTAGTGTATCTGTTTTGCTGTCTTCTGCTTGAAATATCGCATTAATTTGCGTGCAAGCTGACACTTCGGTTTCACCAACCTTGTGGTAAACAGAAGCACTGTGAAAGCAGTAGGTCGGATTACATTCGCCGAACAGGCTGTGTGTATATATACGAAGCACACCTCAATCACGTGATCATCTGAAGTACAGTACACTCTACAAGAACTAATACTAGTCACTACTGCGGGTATCGCAAGCTCAGAAGCAACTGTATTTCGCCTGCTTGTGCGTGCTGAACAAAAATGCGCTGCGAAATAAAAACTGGAGGAAGGCTCTATGAAAAAAACAAGAGCCCCCCCCCCCCCCCAAAAAAAAAAGAAAAAACAAAAAACAAAGAGCACACACACACACACACACACACACACACACACACACACACACACACACACACACACACACACACACACACACACACACACACACACACACACACAAGGAAATGAAAAAGAGCATGATAAGTGCTACACATCAGAGCACTTGGGGGCGATAATATGGACTATTTGTTTAAAGGCAGCCGGCGAAAACCAATAACCATTTCTTCCCTCGGATCTTGGTTCAATGAAACTAAACGCTATTTATACTGAGAACGTACGAATAAAAAAAGCTAATTAGATACAGCAAAGAAAGCCATTACTGGTTACATGAACAGAAAAAGGTCAAATAATTGCGCAAAATGTGGGTCGTGCTTCTGGCGTTGATGAGTAAACAAGCGCCGGAGAGGATGAGTCTGCAGAGCAAAACACTGTTGACCTTGGTGGCTGTGCTCTGGTGGCGGTGTAATGGCGCAGAAGAAGACGCTACATAGCATGCAGCAATGAACGTCGGTGTTTTCTAATATAAAATGTAAATGAACACGTGAACAATAACAATAAAGTGTCTGCATAACGTCTGTCTGTGTGTAAAGTGCCGACGGAGGAGGTGCAAGCAAGCAAGCAGAACGAAATTTCTGGGACAAGCAGGAAGAAGAGAAGCGAGAGAAAGAAGCCAGCGAATGGCCATTTTCAGGAAATGAGAAAGGTCACCAAGAAGTGCTCGGCTTGGGTTGGCTTGGCTTGGCTTCACGCAGCTATGAATCCTCGGGATCACCAGAGAAAAAAAAGGTGGCGTTAGAACGGATGACGCCCGTGAAAACGCATCTAAGCCGAAGCCGACTCACCCGTGGGGTCGACACAAGGCTCGGCTTGTTTATACTTTGTGCACTCCAAGAAAGACAAGAAAAAAAAAGAAGAAAAAAGAAAATAAAAGCAGGAAATGTCGTCTGCCCGTGCGCTAAGTAAACAGACGTAAAAGTAAACGGAATTGCTACAGAAGAGTCTGTAGCTAGCAAATGTGCACACCCGCAGTTGTCGTTAAAGGAGGGCCACTCTAGTCTAGACGAAAGGACAACAAAGTGTCTCCCCGGTAAACACGAAGGCGTGAAGAACGCCGAGAATAAGAAAAACGGAAAACAAGCGAACCACACGCGGCTACAGGAGCAACGGAAGCTCTCGTCTCCGCGAGCCGAGGTCATAAAACGCCGCCCGAGGTGAGAAGAAGCGGCTATTTGTTCCGCAGCCACGTGTGGAAGCGTGTGAGAGCGAGAAACCCTGTCGGCGTCATTCTCAGAGCCGCTCTCAGGATTTAACTTTATCATATAAGAGTTACGCTCTTCTGTGACTGCTGTTAAGAAATATAGGTTGCTATGGATTAAATAAATTATTTTTCTCCTTAACCAAAAGCGAATGAATGTCTATTATTAGTGGTAGGAACCTGCTGTGTGTGTGTGGTTAGGCGCTGTGTCTGTCATGCACGACAGACACACAGTACCTAACGAATGATCTGAATGAGGACAGCCCTTCGAACAGTGGGGGTGGGAGGGGTGGGGGATGCGTGATAGATATGCTACTTCTGCATAAATCCCAATAGTCTACAAGAGTAGTAGTTTGGGCGAGCCGGTACACCATGGCGTTCTGAGTCTTTAGAGCAATTCAAACAGAGTAAAATGAAACAAAGGGAGGGGTAGAAGCGAGGACAAGACGACAGCGTGAGCGCCGTCGTCTTGTCCTGTGTCATGTAGTGAACGTGTAGTGGGCATGGCTAAACGTCTGTGGGATATGCAAAAAGAAAAGTCAAAGGTGAGGAAGGAGTACAGTGAGGAGAAGGGGCGAGGGTGCTGCCGGGAAGTACTCACCAAGGAAGTTTATAAGCGCCTTCGTTGCACATGCAGCGTTAGTTAACACGACCCAGACACGTGTCTTAGCTGATGAGAAGACGCCCTTTTGTTCATAAGAATGCGTACGTTACGCCATTATAGCCTGCTTTTGCGGGCTCTTTCATGACGGAGTTATGTCAACGAAGCGTTGCGTAATGCCGACAAAACAGGAACTAGAAAAGCACGCGCAATGCTCAAAGTTCAGCAAATGCGAATAATGACGGTGCTGGTAAACTGAAGCTAAAGGTATAGTTAAAGCAGTGAATGGAACGTTTTTGAACAGAAGCGGCATTATCTGATAAGCAATTGTGTCCGCGCTCAAACACACACACACACACACATATATATATATATATATATATATATATATATATATATATATATATATATATATATATATATATATATATATATAAAGCAAGGAGCTGGAACCCGACCGCTTCTGAAAACAAACTCTCCTGTTTCTCTTCTTGCATTCCCAGCGGACATGCAAACATCGACTGGAAAACCCCTTCGTTGCTCTAGCCCCCCCCCCTTTTCTCTCTCTGTCTCTCTCGAGGTGTCTTCTCCCTCTCCCCCTTCGCTAGCTTGACCCCCGCCTTTTGCCGCACTGTTGGTTCGGCATCAAAACCCAGAGCGGCGAAGACTTAGTCAAACAGACCAGAAAGTTGGAGCAGAGAAATTCATATAAAGTGAAGAAACCTTTACGTGACATTTTAGCAGCGGCAAATGTGATCAACGTTCCCGAGGAAGGAGGAGGAGGAGGAGGAGAAGAAAAACGGAAAGACAGGGAGGTTAGCCAGTTCTCAGACCGGCTGGCTACCCTGTGCTGGGGAAAGGGAAAGGGGGAGTGAAAGATGATAGAAAAGGAATGTTACAAAAAGAAAAAAAAAAGAACAATAGTACGATAAACGACACTGCTTAAAGTCTGTCTATGAGATTAGTTTTGCGCAAAAAGCGCAATAACGCTTTCAAAGCTTTCCGTGCCGAGGATGGTTTCGGCCAGTGTCCTAAGATCTTTTCCTCCGACAGTGGACGATTGTCAAGTCTATTTAACGCTGCGGACAGTTCTTCTCTTTGTGCACTGAAGCGAGGACACTCACAGAGAAGATGGGCGATTGTCTCCTCGCAGCTACAGTTATCACATGTCGGGCTGCTGGCCATTCCAATTCGAAATGAGTAGGCCTTCGTGAAGGCCACCCCGAGCCACAGGCGGCACAGGAGCGTCTCCTCAGCTCTAGTTATTCCCGACGGAAGACGGAGCTGTAGATTCGGGTCCAAGTTGTGAAGACGGGCGTTGGTAAATTCCGTCGAGTTCCACTGTGCCAGTGTCAGTTCACGTGCATGGGAACGAAGCCTTGTTGCGGCGTCCGTTCTTGACAGCGGTATAGCTGCACAATGGAGACCATCATGGGCAGATCGGGCAGCCTCATCAGCACGGTCCCGAGGAAAACGTTCGTGGAACGTTCGGCATATTTGTGATCTTGTAATATTTTTTTGAAAGAAATAGAACTGAATTGAATTGAATTGAATTGAAAGGTTTTCGGTGTGGGGAGCAAGCCCAAGCACGGGCTTTTCGTGTACGATGCGTTGTTGCGGGCCTTTTACAGGCACGAAGCTCGTGCGCCTCTTTTCTTGAGAAAGAATGCGAGAAGATGACGTACACGTTTTTTGTTTGCAACACACATGGAAATTCAAACGTAGGACGCTGCCCCAGGCCTTCATGCCAGTGTTGCGAGTTTTCGCGTATACAAGAAAATTCCGTCAGTGCCGGCGAATGTTCAGGTACCTACTAAGCTCATAATGTTTTCTTTCTTTATTCTATTGAGTGTAAACTTTAAAGGCTTCGTTTTCTTTTAGTGGCGACATCTGTCCATTTCACAATCATAGTAATACGAAAGGCTGCAAACGACAGTGATGTTATACTATAGGACGAAGCATAGCAAGAGAAGCGCAAAGGACGGATGATCATTCTGTTGGGATTCAGATAAAATACATTCCTTCATTCTGTACGTTGTTGCATATTCAAACGAACGGCTAGCGCCTACCGTTGATCTATATATTGTTGTAATAAATTGCTCCGCGTGAAACAGATGAAAGGAAAAAGATATAAAATCTCGAGCTGCTATGAAAATCTTCATTTCGTCGCTTCCCGTCTCCTTTTACGGATAAAAAAAGAAAAAAAAACAAGGAAGGAGAATGCGTGAGTGCCGGTTTCCTCGCGTACAATGCCCGTCTCTTTGCCGTCAGGGGATCGTAGTCCTTTTCATTCGTGCACTACCTTGCTGTTTGCATGACAATAAACATTTCCATTTGTAAGCTCACCTTACTTCCCCCTTCCTGGGACGAACACACACGGTTATCGTTAATTTTCATTTTATGTGAAGTTATGAGTCCTTAGGAGTAATTTGTTTACTGTGCGCGGTGTTTCTCTTGCACTACTGACTCCATATATTTGCACCTCCCTCCCCAGAATGTTTTGTTTGGTAGAGTCGAAAACCAAATTTTATTATTGTGATTGCCCTCCAAACTTTTCTTATTATTACTGAAGTGCAAATAAATTGAAGATGGTTCAGACACCTGCAGTGGTGATGGCTGCTTATTTTCACCATATGTTAAGATAACCAAAAAAACTTTCCTAATGTAAAAGATAGCGTGGCAGGTTCAGAAAAAGTACAGCTGAGTTAGATATCGAGTTCCGAACAGGTATACGAAGACACGACGCAATTCAAGATGAACGGGAACACGAAGTAAGAGAATACGCCGATCACGTAATTCGTTTAGACGGAGCTACGCCATCACTACTTGAATCTACCACTCAATGCCACAATTTTCGATCAAAATCTTGGTTTTCACGTACCAAAACCGCGACATGTTATTACGAGGCACGCGGCATAGTGGGTGGACTCCGCGATCATTTTTTACCGCCTGAGATTTTTGACGTGCTCCTAAACTGAAAGTACAAAAGCATACTTGTCTAACAAGCCTTGCTTAAGGGCAGCCACCAATAGCCAGTATTAGACAGCAGTTAGTCAACAGTCAGTTAGCTATTAGACAACAGTTACTTAGCATTGGTAAGTGCTGGTATAATGCGAGTGAATCCGGTAAACTCTGCACAGCAGGCTTTACACGAACTCGCACGCTTTTAATCTTCCAGTGTACATTTCGTGCTAACTTTAGAACTATGTGTTAGTTTTTTTGTAGGCCCCCCTCTACAACACAGGAGGTTCATCCTTTCAATTCTAGCTCAAAAATTATGTTTTTGGTGTTACAGAAAAATGTGGCACAAAGGGATGATAAAGAGAAAAGGGAGCTAATTAAGTAAGCTGCCAGTAAGCGCTCGTGTTGTGCCCTTCCTTGTCCCTGTCGTGTTAACGCTTTGGATTTTTAACACGAAAGCGTTTTATGCCGGGGTCCACCAAGTACATCCGTCACGGATATGACGTTGATAAAATGGACGCCAACGGGTGAGAAAGAAAAAAACCAAGAAAAAGATGTTCCACTGGGAATCGTACCCACGACCTTGCGGCCGCGACGGCAAGCGCCCGACGCCCTACCGACTAAGCCAACTCGGGAGATGCTAGACACGGCGCGAACGCGCCTTATATCTTTCACACATTCTCTTTCGCGGCGGGCGGAGCGGGGCGGTGCCGCCGTCTGTGAGATGTGAAAAGAAGTAATGCTTCATGATCGACACTTACTAGCGCTTACTCCGAGATTGCGCGCGATATCGGAGGTCATGGTTAAAGCGTCTCGATGCCAGAGGTAGACTGGCCGCGCTGGCGTCGCCGAGGCACCCTCGACGCAGTTACGTTCTTTGCCTTTGGCTTCGTGTTAGTGTGCGTCGGCTCATCGGAGTAGTGCAGCTTCCACGTGCACCAACGGGATTTCTCCGCCGCCGACTGTTTCGATTGCGAGAGCACCGACTAACAAAACTGCTGCAATATGCGTTGCAGAAAGGACGCGATTTCGACGGGCGAATGTCGTGCCTTGGTGGAGCGAGAGCAGCGCCTGCGAGACAGTGGCCAGCGGGACGCACGCGTTTGCGGCTCAGGCTACGAACCTCTACCTCCCGTGTTGCTGAAGCACAGTGTGTGTTATGTATGCATGAGCACAGGCGTCGGCTACCCATTACTAGAAAGCACACACCGTGCCGTTTCTCTCCTTAATTGACAATGCTTTGAAGAAGTGCATACCGGGTACCAGTGTTGATTATGAGCTTGTTGATATCATCCTTACGCGGGATTCACAATTCGCTGTGTCCAAATATATGTTCACACCGTCGGCTACCACAACGGTTTAATCATGATCATGGGCGTTAGTCGTCGCGATAGAGACATGCTGTCAACATGGGTGCATCCACGCCAAACGGTGCTATAGCTGCCAAACACGAATAGACATTGTACAAGCTCTTATATATCACTACACAATAAGCACTACTTCTGTGAAGACACGTTTCACTTTCGTGTTATACCGATTCCTATGACGGAGGGATCAGCCATGTTTGTTTTTTTTAAGTATGAACGGAATGCCGCTTTACTTTCTTCTAAAATGCTTCAGATTACAATGCTGCTGTCTCTTCTCTGTGTGCAGGCGAGATCCCCGAGTGGCTGAGCGGCAAGCTATTCCGGCTTGGTCCTGGCAAGTGGGAGCTAGGTGGCGGTTTCTGCGTGCGCCACTGGTTCGACGGCGCCGCCATTCTGTCCGCCTTCGAGATACACAAAGGAAAGGTGAGCTTACGAATCGTGAACGCACGCACGTAGACTGTTGCTGTTCACAAACTTACATACGTACGGAATTCTGCGATCGTAGTATTTGTGTGTGTATGTGATCATTGCATATTTCACAGTCATCACCCGACACCTGAAGTAGCACGCCTGGCGATGAACTACGCTAGAATTTCCAGCGTACTCATTTAAAACAATTGTTATCTATATATATATAAAATTTGGGCACATTCTGTCTAGAAGCAAGTGAAGTGGTTGAATGTTTCCGAGTAGAAACTATTGACTTGATTCAAAGACTCTACTTTCGTGTTACCAGTGGGATTCACTGGACTCTGATAGCAAAGAAAACGCATTGGTCACTGCACCATGATACGCCGGGCATTCCGCGTAGTGCCAGGGCACATCGCAAAGTGTCTTCAGTCGCATAACGTACGCTTTGCCTAGTATAAGGAGCGCTTTTTACAGTGAACATGTGAGTCTTACAGAATTACATGGAAAATGGGAAGATTTACGTGCCAAAAACCACGATGTGATTATAAGGCGTGTCATACGCCGAATTAATTTTGCCTATCTCCTTTTTTGAATTGTTTAACGAGCACATAGATTAACGTACGCAGGCGTCCTTGAATTTCGCAATAACCCCTGTGTATACCTTCGCAAGTGCTGCAAACCTTACCGGAAATCCCCGGATATCATTTTGGATGTTGCAGGCGTGCATGCGGCGCTTTGTGATTCGAACTTTAACAAATCAATCGCCGCCGTCGATTGTTTCGCAGGTGCGGTATAGTTCGCGATATCTACAATCAGAGGCTTACAAGAAGATGAGCAGCGTCAGTCGTCCCGTCGTCACCGAGTTTGGCACGAGGTGTTACCCCGACCCCTGCAAGAACATATTCTCTAGGTCAGTACACGTGGGTCGAGGTACCCACATCGTTGTAACGATTACATTCGTACTCGCACGTTCCTCTCTATTCGTTTTGATTTATTCTGCCGTAGAACGCGAATGAATGCATAGTATAGCCGAATTTCTTTCCGCTTCATTCTGCCTGCCGTAACCGACTTGTGAAAAGAGCCGAAGAAATTGAGGCAGTATGGTCGTTTCATTCTTTTTTTCTTATGTCTTGATATGTACGGCATATGAATTATGAGTAATCCCACAAGGTTGCAGAAGGGTCATGAAAGGAACAATCAACACCACTCGTTTGTAGCACAAAGCTATACAAGAAAATCAACTAGGACGTCTAAGAAAGAGCTTCTTAGCTAGCGAAAAACCTCGTCCTGATCCGGGATTCCAGCCCGGGACCAACGCGTTTCCGGTATTTCCTTGTAGCTATTTCCCCTTAATGGATGGTGAATAGCTGTACTTCCTTTCAGTTCTACCTACGTTTCGAATATTTTTATTAACGCTTGACCATACGTGTTGGCATGTCTCTCTTCACGAGTAGCTGCGTGATTACGCTTCGCAGACAATTGCAAAACAAATGCGGCAAGAGGTTAAGTATGATGGCACAAACCATGCAGGTTTTTCGCTGCCCTGGTCCCTAGCGACTTGACGGATAACAACATTGGCAACGTGTACTCGCTAGGGGACGAGCTGTTCTGCACGTCAGAGACGTGTTTCATGTGGAAGGTCGACCAAGACTCCTTAGAAGCCGTCCAAAGGGTGAGTGGGAAAAAAAGAAGCTCATTGTGGAAGAAATTAAAAATCCTCGAACAGTGGGTGTCGCCGGAGCCAAACTTTCGACAAGTCCACTTGTCAAAACGTTGGGTCCAGCAATAACCCCTGTTCAAGGTATTTTCATCTAATATAATAATTGTTTGCGTTTTACGCCCTAAAACTACGATCTGACTATGAGGGACGCCATAGTGGAGGGCTCCGGAAATTTTGGCATTCTGGTGTTCGATCCCCCGGCCTTCAGGTCATCAGTCAAGCACCATAACCACTAGTCCACCACGGCGGGTGGCACGTAGAAACGTGTAAAAAACAAAACAAAACAAAAGCTCAAGTGCAAGAGCCTTGGCTTTTAACAGGCAAACATTTTTGCAGATATAAATTATTTCTGAGTGATTCGGCATGTAAACTATATTTTTTTATCCGACGTTTGATATTCATACTTTACTCGTCGGATAAGCGAGTTAAGAATAAGAGCTGGTTGAAAGCACTTAAAAGTTTTGTAGTTGAAATTACAGCTTGAGACTAGATACAAGCAACGATACTACACGCTATACATATTCTGATAAGTTATAACGTGGCCTTCTTGGTTGTCAGTTTATGGTACGTACGTCATTGCATCTGCAGTGACTTGTCTAAGTTACGCATGCGTCACCTATTGTTTCTATTGTTCCCGCGATTTCAGTACGACGTGAACAAGCTGGTATCGGTGAACCTCGCCAGCGCCCACCCCATAACCCAAGAGGACGGGACCAGCTACAACCTGGGCGCCAGTTTTATATCCGGCCTCAAGTACCACATCATAAAGATACCGCCGCCTGGCAAAGGTATGAAACGCGCCTCTTACAGCCACCATACAAGCGTATTCTAGCTCAGTGGCGGCGTAAATTACCGGTAGCCCGAACGCATTTTCTTTGTTTTCTTTTTCTTTTTTCTTGTTTTCTTTTTTGACTACCATACTCGTCAAAAACGAAAACGGTCTATATAATGCCGTATGATTACAAGAAGCATCTAGATGTCTTTAGCCTCATCCGACAGCCCGAAATTGCACAAAAGTCGACGTTTTTACCGGCATGCAAGCAACGCCCGGACTTTCGACTGAAATGGGCATCCCTGTGTAAACCTTTGTGTTTAGTCAGTGCTGCTGTGGCTGATTTTACTATACGTGCGTCGGTATCAGTGCAGGAACGGCCAACAAAGATTAAGCAAAACGAACACTATGAGTGTGAGCAGATCCAAACGAGAAGGTGCAGGAAGAGGAGGAGGGAAAGAAGGAAATACAAGGAGGTCAACCAGGCACGCGTTCTGTTTGCTACCCTTCGCTGTGGGAGCGGGCTGAAGGGACTAAAAAAGAAAGAGGGAATGAGGAGGTACTGTCAGGGTACACGTGTGCCTGTCCAGTAAACACTAAAAGCAATTGCTTCACCCCCCTGATTTTAAAAACAATATCAATGCCTGCGTCACTTTGCTGGCCCGCGACGTGCAGGGTCATGATCAGAAGCCTACTGCTTAGCAGCATACGCTGGAATAGTTAAAACTTATGGATTAAAAAATCTTCTACGAAAGCGCATCAAAACTGAAGTGATTGCTGGTATATAAACACACCTTGTGACATGCGCAGGCTGTTCGGGTCTGAAGCGGGCGTCGGTGGCCTACCACATTCCATCGAGCTGGAAGACGACGTTCAGCTACTACCACAGCTTCGGCATGACGCGAAACTACGTGGTGTTCGTCGAACAGCCGCTATTGGTCAACGCCATGCGGCTGGTCGGATCGCGCATCAAGGGCTACTCCTTCAAGGACTGCTTCGACTGGGCGCCCAAGGAGAAGGTGACTATACTCTTTCATTCGATATCATAAAAATTTTCGACGTAAGGCTTTGCTTGAAGCTGAATAAAAAAAGGGGGGGAGGGGGGCTAACAAAATGAAAAGGAACGAAGGTGAGCGTGTCACGTAGAATTTACCGGCACGATATTGATCTGCATACAACAGCAATAGAAGCAACAAGTGGCTTATACATTGAAGCGGCGTGTAACGTGTATGCTATGTTTACAATGTAATGGAATACGTGTCACAGATGTCAAAGAAAAGCGAACCACTGGAGCAGGCTAAAACACGTGTATTACCAAAGAACTTGGACTTAGTGGCTACAGCAAGATTTTGTGCAACAGTCGTTTGCAGAAAGCCTACAATGGCGGATAACGAACAATCGGCGTCAAATGAAACGCGAACAGCGGAATGTTTGGTCAAAGCATTAGCAACGGTACAGTGCGCGCCGTCCAGTCATCACCACTGACTGGCGCTCACACCGTTTGGCAGCACTGTTCGATCGAAAGCATGAATGCGGCGCAGGAGCGGCAAACCGCGTGGGCGTACCTACCTCTACTCATGAGAGTGCAAACTGCACCACGCGTACCACAGTTTATTCGGCCTTTTATTCGGCCTAATAGCACTCACGGTTTTCGCAAACTGTGTTACATTAGTCACCGCTGTCTACAGTATTTTAGCTGTCTATATTCTTCTGTTCTTGTTTTCTTCCTTTCAAATATCAGAGCTGGAACCAAAACGAAAAAAATTCGGCAGGTCCCACGCACTGTGGGAATCGATGTAATGCGAAGCAGCCAGCAAAGAGCTGCATACATCGCCTTGTTTGTCTTTGAGCCAAATGAAATCATTCATGCCATGGCATCTAGTCCACCATATATCGCATGTTTGCCATGCACGCGTGCATGCACAATCTAGTATACACCATGCCAATGAAACGCATATTCTGGTATATACAATGCATGACCTGTCGCTTATGTTCATCACGCACTCGAGTCGTGCCATACCAATTTCGGTATATATCCAGTTAACAAAACGGCCGGAAGCACACCATGACAGTGGCATGTAAATCATACCGTACATGACATGCATAACATGATTCGCATGTTAAGACCTCTCATTTATGTTCGTCATACAGTCACATCGCGCAATATCAATTTTGGTGTATATCAAGCGAGCGAAATGGCCGCGAGTGCACCACGAGTATAGCATGTAAATCATGCCATACATGACATGCATGTCATGATTTTCATGTTAACACCTTTCATTTACGTTCGTTATACAGTCGCTTCGCGCAATGCCAATTTTGGTGTATATCAAGCTAGCGAAACGGCCGCGAATGCACCATGAGCGCGGCATGTAAATCATGACATACATGACATCATGTCACGCTTTTCATGTTACCACCTGTTATTCATGTTCGTCATACAGTCGCGTCGCGCAATACCAATTTTGGTATATATCAAGCTAGGAAAACGGCCGCGAATGTATCATGAGTGTGGCTTGCAAATCATGTCGTACATGACCTGCATGTCATGCTTCCATGTTACCACCTCTCATTTACGTTCGTCATGCAGTCGCGTCGCGCAATACCAATTTTGGTGTATATCACGCAAGCGAAACGGCCACGAATGCGCCATGACCATGACATGTAAATCATGTCGTACATGTCATGCATGTCATGATTTTAATGTTACCATGTCTCATTTACGTTCGTCATACAGTCGCTGCGCGCAATACCAATTTTGGTGTATACATCAAGCTAGCGAAGCGGCCGCGAATGCATCATGAGCGTGGCATGTAAATCATGACATACATGACATGCATGTCATGGTTTTCATCTTACCAACTGTCATTCATGTTCTTCATACGGTCACTTAGCGCAATACCAATTTTGGTGTATATCAATCTACTGAAACGGCCGCTAGCGCACCATGAGCGTGGCATGTAAATCAGGTTGTACATGACTTGCATGTCATGGTTTTCATGTTACCACCTCTCACTTACGTTCGTCATACGGTCGTGTCACGCAATACCAATTTTGGTGCATATTATGCCAGCGAAACGGCCGCAAGTGCACCATGAGCGAGGCATGTAAATCATGACATACATGTCATATATGTCATGGTTTTCATGCCAGCACCTGTTATTCATGTTCTTCATACAGTCACATAGCACAGCACCAATTTTGGTGGATATCAAGCAAGCGAAACGGCCACGAGTGCGCCATGAGCATGACATGTAAATCATGTCGTACATGTCATGCATGTCATGATTTTCATGTTACCCCGAGTCAGTTATGTTCTTCATACAGAAATGTCTCGTCATACCAGTTTTCGTATATATCCCTTCATTTAAACGGCCGCGAGCGCCCAGAGACCATGTCATGTAAATCATGCTGCACATGACATGCGCGTCATGATTTGCATGTTAGGACCAGTCATTATGTTCGTCATGAATTCTTGTCACGTCGTACCAATTTTGGTGTATATGAAATTAACGGAACGGCCGCAAGAGCCTAAGGTCGTGGAATGTAAATCATGCTGTTCATGACATGCGTGTCATGATTTTCATGATATGACCTGTCATTTATGTTCGTAATAAGGCCATGTTATGACACACCAATTTTGGTATACATCCGATTAACAAAACGGCCAGGAGAGCACAAAGTCGTAGGCGGCTCGATAGATAGATAGATAGATAGATAGATAGATAGATAGATAGATAGATAGATAGATAGATAGATAGATAGATAGATAGATAGATAGATAGATAGATAGATAGATAGATAGATAGATAGATAGATAGATAGATAGATAGATAGATGATAGATAGATAGTTGATAGATAGATAGATAGATAGATAGATAGATAGATAGATAGATAGATAGATAGATAGATAGATAGATAGATAGATAGATAGATAGATAGATAGATAGATAGATAGATAGATAGATAGATAGATAGATAGATAGATAGATAGATACGCTCAAAGTCGCAGAAGTTCGCTAAGAAATGCTTCGCATTTAATACTGCACTATAAGGGGATCATGCACAGCTGCCAAACCGGATGTGCACGCCTGTTGGCGACAACTGAACGGCGCGCACTAGTGCACGCATAGCTAACGCTTGGGTCAAGCACTCCGCTGTTCACATTTCAGCTGACGTAGATAATACATCGGCCTTTACTCTCCAATACAGACCTCCCCAAGACCTCGATGTACAAGGATGTTAAGCTTCTCAGCCAAGTACAAGGATGTTAAGCTTCTGTTCACTGCCACCTTTTCTTTAACAATCATTCTCTTAATTTTTGGTTGGTAACAACTTTATTGATGGTCCTGCAATGTTTTCGCCGACCGGGCTTTAGGTCTCCCACGTGGGGACGTCGAGCCATTCCTTTATTTCCACCTCCTACTCTCCAATGTAATGTAGTAAGCACAGAGTTTCATAATAATCCATTGGAGGGAAATCTGGCGCTAGTGTCTGTGGGAGCTGCAACGCATAACACTTCAGCCAGCATGGGAATGATAGGTAGTACATGGATTTGCCTAAGCTTCGTTCTTTCGGCTTCGTGCGTGTGGCTCTATGTGGCTTGCAGGCACCTTGTCGCAAGACGAAGTTCACACAGTTCAGCAAAAGTTCAGGAGTCGCACTTCACCACCTTGACCCATTTAGGCTCACTGATTTAAATCAACTCGCGAGGTTCACAACAAATCATTCTTTTATCCGAAAAAAAAGCGAAAACAAAACAATAAACAAAGCTCCGAGTGCATTCGAAACAGCAAGCACGAAGAATAGGCGAATTCACGTGCTACCCATCATTCCCATGGTGGCTGAACGATCGCAGGGCCACGGTTTCTTTTAGCAAACACCGTGGAAAACTCCGTGGTAGCCAGATTAAACCCATTAGCTTAGGCCGAGCTTTCTAATCGTTAGTGTATCAGACTACGTTTTTCGTTCCATATTAACCTCTCTCTTCTTCACTGGCCCTGCATCTCTTCTCTTTCTGCGTGGACGCCCACGGCTGCAATACCGGACCCGTCTTGGCTTGGAATTGACGCTGCCCTCCTGTGAAACTTCAGACCAAGTTTGTGGTGTTAGACAGATCGTCGGGCGCCGTGTTGAAGACGAGGTTCGTCGCGGATCCCTTGTTTTTCTTCCACGTGGTGAACACTTACGAAGACGATGGCCACATTGTGTTCGACATGATCGCCTACGAAGACGCCACCATACTGGACAGGTACGTCAGCCATGGTCTGAAAGGCTCGTCTTACGAGGTCAGTAGTTTGAGTGTTGTATGAGCGCCTTTTAGGTTGGAAGCATTGGTGGAACCCTGTAAGCAGGGTGATTCCAGGTCTAGCATTGACTCGCATGCACGAATACAAGAGAAGTAGCCAACACAAACTACGTTTGCACTGTCTACTTTTTTTTCTCTTACGTTCCCGTTTGCGCGCCTCATGTCTATGACATCTCCGTGCAACTATCGGTCGTTCTAACTAATGCTGCTCTTGTCGTACAAGTATAATTTTTATTTTTAGCTGCACTTATTGCATCACTCGATAGTTCAGTAACACTTTAGCCAGCTTTGAACTGAATTTATTGCGTACGGTACAATCTCAGCAATGCTGTTTTACTTCAGAACTCGGGGAATTCGAGTATAAATACACTGAAAAAAGAAATAACGACAAAAAGGTTACCTTAGTAATACAAGAACCCGAGTAATGCACGCGTTCGTGTAGGTAAAACCATTTAATTCTGTTGTCGGAGCTCACAGCTTGCGTCATCACATGTTCAGAGTAGCGCGGGCACATTGTAGCTTGGGTGTTCGTCATAATACCTTCAGTTGTAGAAATATACAACGTTCCTTTGGGTCTGGTCTGGCTGTATTTCTACCAAAGTTGGAACCAAGAAATAGTGTTCGAAGTATATAGCAAACTTGAAAGCAAAGGAAAAGAAAACGAAACGTTTAGGACAATGCGCTCGCTGCAAGCTCATGGGTTTCCTGGACACCCTTAAGTTAATTAGTTTCGTCTTTTCTTCTTCAAGTCAGCCTCTTCATGGAATTCGTTTTGCTCCTTGCAGGTATTACCTGGACAAGATTAGGAACTCCGAGGGCGAAGACTTCGATCCGGACTGCCAGGGTCATTTCCGGCGCTTTGTGATTCCCGTCTCTAAGGTGCGCAGTCGTTGAAGTTTTTTCCGTATTATTCGAAATGGTGCTCCGATTCCAAGGAAAGAAATGTATGCAAAAGAAAGAAAACTATTGATATTTTATCATTAGCCTAAGCACTTTTAAGAGGCACTACAAAAAGACGTGCTCCTTTACGTAAGAGACTGCTGACCGACACGAAAGAATACAGCCCGGTTGCTGATAACGCACTTTGATTCAAAGACGGAAAAAAAAACTGAAAACCTGAGGTTCTTGCAATTTCTATTAGAGGGTAGGAACGAAGTTGACGTCAGCACCGTTCGGTTTACTGGATTTTCAATAAAGCGGAATGCAAATGAAATGAAACGAGGAAGCCTCTCTAAATTTGCAATAAACGTACAGATCATTTCATTCATTTCATTTACTGTTTTCAACACCATACATGTCAAAGGACGGTGCAGCTAAAGGCTCTTTGAAAGGTAACGACCTTTGAAAGAAGCACAACAATAAGATAGTGTGTCTAATTCCAAACTTTCATTTATAATTTGCACTTTCTTTTCATTTTATTAATTAGTTTATTATGTAAGAATCACTCCTACATGAGCTTTACTTACCGGTGTGTTGCTGGATAGAACTGCACTCTTCAGAAAAGTGTTAGCTGGGCTTAGGTGTTGCTACACAGCCACACACACATCATCGCTAGTTTTGCATAAATTCGACTAGCGATTAAGTGCACCCATCGCTGCGCAAGCGCGGCAATGTTAGCTCCAAGAGATGCTTGCGGCACTCAACAGCTTATGAACATAAATCAAGCCTATCAGCATAAAGTCAGATATCCGAAGCATACAAGCAGATACCAATACCTGCCTTCTGTGAACACTGGATTGAGAAAGTGCAGCGAGGGCTATACACCAATGCTTAAAACACGCAGGATTGTCTTGACAAGCGTAGCTACATCACCACGTGTTATGACTACATATTGATTTTGGCTTGTACTTCGATGCCACTAACCAATTTATAGACGTTGGCTAGGGACATTTCTGAGCAGCCAAAACATGTCTTTTTGTGGCGCCCTAACGAAGTTCTGAACGTGGCACTCTAATTCCTCGCTCTTTTTCGCGCAATTAAACAACGCAGATGAACAGCACCAAGGAAGGCAACCTGGTGAGCCTCAAGTACACCGAGGCCCGAGCCTACCGTCAGGATAACAGCACCATCTGGCTCACTCATGAGGAGATGGGATCGAAAGGTAGGAGCGCATTTATGTCCTCCACTCGTGTGTAGAAGGCGCGTGTAATCCATCGCATCCCATCCCAACACGTTCCATTTCATTTTATTCCATCCCAACATGTCATATCGTAACATATAATACCATGCCATACCAGATCACATCATATTATTAGATGCGAAGCATCTTATGGCGGAGTTCAAACCGGTGGTGGTGGTGGTGGTGTGCGGCGTGACCACCCTACTGCGCATGCGCTAACCCTCTCCACACACCTCCTCTCCACTTCCATTCTCCCACTTTCCCCCTCTCCACTTTTCATCTACCACATTCTCCCTCTGCCATCCTCCTCTCCACTTCTCCTCTCCCATTTCCCTCTCTCCCCTCCTCCTCTCCACTTCCCCTCTGAAACGCGGGCTCGACATGCTCAAACGCTGCTTCGCATCGCGTCATGGTCCCCTTTAGCGGAAAATGGTGTGATTTTCTCTACCATCACATCATATTATTTATACAATACCATACCGTATGATATCACGTCGCATAATATTATTCCACGCAATACCATTTCGTGCTGCCTTATTTAATCCATTCATCCATCCGTCCGTCCGTCCTGCCGGCCATTTCGTCTCATCCCATCATATCCCTACATCCAGCCATTCATCCATTCCTGAAGTAACTCTTTCAACTCGTGGGTCCAATAGTTAATATTCCAAACTTGTAAATAAAACTTTTCTGCTTATTACACGCGAGCGGATCGGTATACTATATACGTACTTCACTTGCTCAAAAGTATGATTGCGCTGAAGCACATTTCACTGCTTTTCAGGGTACGACTTGCCGACGATTAATCCAGAATACAAAGGGAAACCTTACCGCTACACATACGGCAGCGGGAACTTCGAGCGGCTAGGCGAGTGCCGGAACGCAGTAAGTTCAATATATCAATGTCTTCACCGCCTGTTAGACTGAACCAGAACTTTCCCGGTGGGGTTGCCAAAGAAAAAAAAATGCTTCTATGCTGCCTTGGACACCTGCAGAAATGTCGGCTTACGTTAACAATGCCTTACTAAGGTATCCCAGCTCACATTACTTAACATTTAATGTACATGGCACACAGCAGAGAGATGTCTATAAAGCGACATGAAGCATTCTTGACATATCCGCTGTTGTGCGGCTCGGTAATCTTGGCGGTCTGCGGCCGTGCACAACAAGGCTGCGGGGTCGATTCATATTTGTGGTGGCCCTACTTTCATTGAGAAAAACACGCTCTCGTAGTTATACCTAAGTTAATTTTAAAGGGAATAAGTTTGTTCAGACTTGGAGGACTAGATTAGATAAGTGCACAACGCAGCTCAGTGAAAGCCAGAACATTGTATCTTTTAGGTTATCGTTGAGTGTGGCGCACTAAAAATTTGTAATATACGCCGCTATATCGGACTTAATTACTTGCTTTTATATGCAACCTCTCATCTGCTACCTGAATGATGCCTGTGCAGATATGCAAGCTGGACATCGAGAGGCGGGAAATGCAACTCTGGCGAGAGTCGGACACGCAGTTCCCCAGCGAAGCCGTCTTCATTGCGAATCCCGAAGCAGTCGATGAGGATGACGGTAAGAACGCTGCCATTCTCAGCAATAGCATTGTTTTAAAAGAACAGAATGTAAAGTGGCTAAAGAAAGAAAGACAACTTTCATTCTCTGTTTTAGGCTTACAGAAAACTTGGCCGAAGTAGCTCGAATTAAGCTGAATATCATAGGCGTGCGCTGGATTTTCCATTAACCACAGCGAATTTTCATCGCAATCATCTTCCCCTCCCCCCCCCCCCCCCCCCACCCACTGTTCCAAAACCCCTAAGAAATCACCTGAGAGAATGCGGGCAGAAAAGATATGTAAAAGAAAGGGTGAGAATAAAATGCAGGTCTTGTAATAGTTCTAAGCGATGAATGGACAGTGTCGACATTTGATGTATACAAAAAATTACAAGAAGAAAGGAAAACTCATGGAACAACACACTTTCTTGACTGAAGGATCAAAGTTTGCTGAGAAAACCAATAGATCCGATGTATGCGAACAAGAAGTTCATTGCTTTTCGCTGTTTCGATGGGCAGGGCCAGGGACCCAGCATCCGTGCGAAGTCAAGGAGCCTTGGACGAGCTTTGCTGTAGTCGGATACAACTTAAGAAGTCCGTTGAGGCTCCACCCAGACGACAGAAGCGTGGCAGCTCATCGCCTGAGCGACTAAAGAAGTAGTGCCACTCTTGCACTCGGTAATTTTATCCGAAGGCGGGGTCACCAGCATTCCGGCTCATGACGTCAGTCTGGAGTGCGAGCTTATTGGTGCCGGCTTGTGTGCATCCGCTTTTCAGGAGGAAATGTCGCAGACTGCTAAAGTTGTACCCGACTACATATCTTGATATTCGCGTCGCCCGTCCACGCAGTCCAATAGTAAGCTCAGTCAGTGACAACTTATGAAGGCGTCGCAGAGCTACATTGAAATACTTTGGCTAATCCTTGTTTTGTTTTTCTCGCTTTCTTCCTGCCCCTTTTGTCCACACAATCCGAACCGCAGGCGTCCTTCTGTCGGTGGTGAACGACACAGACTACAGCAAGCCGGACTTCCTCTTGGTGCTGGACGCCAAGACGCTGACTGAACTTGCGCGGGCCCAAGTGCCCCCTCACGTGCGCGCCTGTACCTCGATACACGGTTGCTTCATCAGGAGCTGAAAGGGCCAGCCCCCTCTCATTCCTCCTCGGGGAGCATCACACGAACCGCCTTTTTTTTTTACGCGCAGCCCTGCAGGTCCAATCCATTGCATGTCTTTCATTTGGGTGCTGTGCAAAGTATCATTCGGTGGCGTGGTTGCTTTTCTTGATTGCAGAGCTCTCTTCTCCGCTCGTCCGTGGAACGTGTCGCAGTTTACGTAATGCAGGAGTATCGAACATCGATGGCACCTGTTCCACTATAACGCATACACAATGGCAACGTTGGCATTGAAAACGTTGGCAACATTGGCAAATGAGAAATGCCTGTACTACCGTTCCGGCCGTGCTACGGCCGAAACTTAGTAAAGGAGGTTCTCCTTTTCAATGTGTGCTACCTGCAAATTTACTCAACATGTATGCAACTATATAAACATGCAACATGCCCATTTTTAAACTATGTAAAGAGAACTACTTTTTATCGCCAGAGAAAACCCACAGAAATACAAGTTTTTTTTTTCGTGTGCTTCTTCCTCAGTATCACAGCAAGAAATAGCAGAAAAATAAGTATCCTGCAAGCCTAGCGTCTGCTGCTGGCTACGCCTTTCCTCATAAAGATAGACTGAAGTAAATCATCAAATTGCCGCAATGTGTAGTTAACCACACTGACACAACGGGGCTCTGCCACCGCTTACGTGTGCGTCTGTGTCCGGTGTTGTGGTAGCATTACGTAAACTGCGATACGTACACAAACACGGATACAAATCTGGTATCCTTTCTGTAGTGAGTTGCTGTCAAGGTTAGAGTGTGTAAGTGTTGTTGATATGATGTTACGTGACCGTTGCAAAGAGGCTTGTTACTAACAGACCCGCATAGTTGATTGAGAGATGTAAGTGTTGTGAGGTCGAGTTCAAAAGAAATACGCAGATTCGTGTAAGTTGACGTCGTTCCGCAGCCGCATGCCTAAGTGTTGCCTTCTTTTTGTTTTCCAATATTTTTACCAGCTTAACCTCCAGCTTTCCCAATAAATTGTGCTCTTTCCGATTAGCCATCGCGCAGGTTTCGTGGCACAGACATTTGTTTCTATTTATTTGCCTGTTTTATAAAATTGAGGATATTTTCTACTATGTACAAACTTACGATCACGTTAATAAGCGTATATACGATCCTCGAAACCCAGAAACAGAGATCTCACGTTCACAGTTGTGTAGACAAAACGTAGAACTAGCACTATAAATTAGCAGAGAGCACCGGCAGCTCAGATAAGCGAAGTGTAGCGAAGTTGGTAGAACCCTGCCCTCCTCGGCACACAACACGTTGTGCCTGCATTGCAGCAGGCAACGTACTGGTACTGTTGCTGTATCAAAGCGTTCCAGAATACAATCAAATAATTTTTATTTATCCTTTCCATCTCTCTGACTATTTTTATTGAATGCTGCTTCCTAAGCCAGAATGTTGTACGTGTATCGCTCGCGCCAATGGGATCAGAAAGGAGTGCATTTCAGCGCGGAGTGAAGCTGAACGTAAGATACGTACAAGAAGTTCGCGTGGCGCACCGAAACATTGAATAAAGCTGGTGTTTCAGGCAAATGGAAAAACACATTTCGCCAGATTCTTATGCCGCCGACGAGTGGCTCTTATGTATATAATTAAAACATTTGCCGCGAGTTTTTTAGCTTCGTATTCTCCACTGAACGCGCTAAAATAATTTTCGAACGATACTCTAATTGCTGTCTTTTGATCTAAAGATGACAGAAATATGATTTATAAATGGGTCGCTATGATCGACTTATGAGAGCAACAGGCAAGCTTAAGAAAGTTTTCCAAACAGGGCACAACCCAGCATTTCGCAGAAGTGCTTACTAAGCAAACCGGTCATGGCAGTTGAAAACTTAAGGATTCTACAGCTATTGAGTATTAAGCTTTTTTTTTTTACCTCGCTAGTAAATACGACAAGTTGCAATAAACCCGAGCATAAATAGACCATTTTTGCTTTGCATTTGAAGGAAAAAGCACAACGTAAAGCTTTCCCTCCCTGAGCGAGAATTCGTCTAGTGTGTGCTCCAGTACTCACTCTATGCCTTTCTTCACGACCTTCATTTGTACATACACAGTTGTAAATATAAGATTTATATTGGGAAGCCTACCTCGTCATATGACTCGAGTCCTTCGTTTAAACTTTGTCATTGCGTGGTTTTCTTGTTGCTCGATAGCTTAAAATATATAAACCACGTGCTACATTTTTTTTATATTTAATATTTCCTGGTGTATTTATTTGACACAAAAAAGCACGCATTATAAAACTCGAAAATAGTCATTTTTTCTCAGAGGTCGGCTAATGCAACATCAACGCCGTTGGCTTGTGCAGCGCTAGTTTCTATTTTCATAACCAGAATGTTAATATATAAAGCACATATTTATTATTTTCTGTTATCGTTTACCCATTTTTTGAGTATCTGCCTAATAGCACGCGCATTGCACGTTAAAAGTAAAGCACAGAAAATATAGTCTCGTCGACTGACCTCTACGGCAAATATTGGACAACCGACGACAATTACTTCACAAGTGATGCACACAATTCAGATAGTTTTGGGGCTACTGCATCAGAGTCGCTATCCCTACTTCAGAAACAACTTGCGTGCAGCAGTCTAGAACAGAGTCAAGTTTACGTTGCTTGTTGGAATTCAATGTGTGCACAGTTACTGTTTAATAATTATATACAAGCGCGGAGGCAATTACTTACAGGCGCCTGTACCATTACATATTTAATAAATCGAGGTTACCTCTGCCTCATTTATGCCATGAAGGCATAAATCTATCGGTCGGACACAAATAACAAACAAATAACGAATGGAATCAAACCACAGAAGTAAGTTTTCAAGGCAATCCTTGCGACGACATGGGCAAAGTGGGCTTACATTTTGCGTATCTTCAGAATTATGCCATCGCACAAACATATGAACGGTGCGGCAATACAGGTGGTTCGTTTTTTCAAGATATGGCGAATAAAAACGCCTGCCATTATTCAAAGATAAACCACATTCAGCATAAAATTGCTCCCAGAAGCGAACTGATATTTCAGTTGCGTGTACATCTAATGACGATTGAAATCAATGACCAGTGAAATTCCCGAGACCGCATGGCTTGCTTATTATGCAAGATCCTGAAGTGTAATTTATCAAGAAGACACGTTTAATTGCCTTTGCTTTCAATAGTTATTGAAACCGATCGTGTGACCACAATATTGAAAGGATCAAAATCTTTAACCGAGTTCGCAAATGAGAACTTTGTCGTTTCTAGGCCATTTTGTCGTCCCTTCAAGAAATATAACACCTCCATGGACAGCGCGCTCACTCCCAACAAATTGCGTTTAGCATAGCGTTCGACTCCTTCCAGCAAATCAGAGCCGCCATTGGCTTAGAAAGAAAATATAAGTGGTACATTGTGCACTACTAACCTTTGCGTGCAGCTACCATTCATGTGTATCACGGAGGACAATGAGAGACAGACTAGGATAAAGTCGTTCTTGGGACTTCTTTATCGTTTTTTTTTCCTAATTTAGTGACGCAGCCCACAGGTTTCGCTACGCTGCACACAACTGGTGGGACGAGCATCCGCTAACATGTGTACCCAAAGTCTTTGTGATAAAGTCAAGCAAAGAGATTGACAAGCCTCACGACATCAGCTAATCAAAATAGTAGCTGTCGAGACTATTTTTCGAAGCTAATTAACTAATACGCTCTAAACAATTAACATTCTGTTTAATCATGAACGCGTCATTATAGACATACAAATGTTCTGCCCACTTAATGCTTCATTGAAATGTACTTACCCAATACTTGGCGCCAGTCATCCGGCCTTCTGAACAAAACTGCAAGTACATGTTTTTATTTATACCATTCTTTCTTTCTCTTGTTGGAGTTTAGCCCCATGCCACGAGATGTGGGACCACTTCCTCTTCTGGTAATTCAGGGTGTTGGTGATGACGTAACTGTAGTCGTGGTGTACGCGTGCCATAGTGTTTTTTTTTCTTTTTTTTTTTTGGAGTGCGGTACGAGTTATTCGTGAAGTGCCGTCAGAGATACGTCTAAGCTGCAAGCGCTAGGCGTGTATTGCAATTATCAAAAACAAGCCGCGCTTCTTTTGCCGTAATGTTCAGCGGCCTTTGGAATTTATCGCTCAGATTTACAGAAACCCATTAATTTTTCTCTTGCTTAATATCAACTACATGTATACATGCAGTTCATAATGAAAAAAAAAAGTTATGAGCGAGATCTGTTTGTTTAATCATTTGGCTGAAAAAAGTTGTGAACCACTTTTATACACACGACAAGAAATCGGACGAAGACACGGCTGTTATAAGGTTGCTTTTCTTGCCACTTCACATATTCCGTGTATCTTCCATTGTCAGTTGCTTGTTTGTTTGTTTATGTTGGGTTTTATGGCGCAAAAGCGACTAAGGCATTGTCAGTTGCGTAAATGGGCTTACGGTTTTATAAAATACCTAAGTGATCACTGAAATCTCTTTGATTCATTCTTTTTCAATGCTTCACAGAAGAAAAAAATATTCTCGTTAATTTCAATACTGTCGAATGTCATTATAATCATCACACATACAGTCCTAAACTGTGATACACCGATTCATTTTAGCTACCCTCATTTCCATATCGTGCGTGCCCCGTACAACTGCGTCTGTTCATTGCTATTGTTTTACACACAGTGCTGCCTATAAATTTATGATTATTGTGATACTTCTTTTTCTGTCAAAAGCCTGTTCGTACGTCGAATCTACTGATGTGTTTTGTTTTGCTTGTACAACCAACGCCTGCCAAAGTCTGGCATCCAGGCTGGCAGTACCCAATAAAAAATGATGAAACCTATCTGCATCGGTATATTCATTTTAAGCCTTATGTAAACACTCTGCTGTAGAACTCGGCAGCATCACTTGACGAAGAAAACATGCTTTTGGGTAAGCAGAAGGTTGGTACCTACGTAATTTCACTGTAAGGCTGCTGCCCTGAGGTACAGTGAACGTGGCGTGTGACTTCTAGTTGTCTACGATATAAACAAAGAACAAAACATGCAAGAAACCCTGATTATCAGCATACCTTGACATCTCCATATAATGTCGGGAGGACGAAACAATATAATAATCTAAGAAACGAGCGGAATGTATCTGTCCTAAAATGTCCCTTTAGATAGGGCTACTATACACGAAATCCTTTCAAAGCAGGACTACGTATATACATAGGCATAAGTATGCCTATGTATAAATGTATGGACTACGTATATAAAGGTTAGTTTTGCCGCCCGAAGGTTTGCGCCACAATGCTCTTTATATGAAGGATCCCGACACAGTGTGAACGTCCTTGCAATAGCCTTCTTTCTTCTCATGATTTCATTCTTTTCAGCCGACCTTCAGTGTAGGCACCGCCGTAAGCCACAGCATGAAAGGCTCCAGAGCTGCGGGCTTATATTAGCCCGGACACGCTCATATAGAAGCTAGGACACGCGTACAGATATTGCGACAAGGGTTTGCGTGCCACGCGCCCAGTAAGGACACTCGGTCTGAGTGCTAGCGATTGCAGTGTGCGCAGCTGATGAGGTTCACCATACTGCGCCACCGAAAATGGACTCCCCTATTCCGTTGTGTTTCATGTCTTGCGTTGTATGGATACACGTGCGGAAGAGCGATTGTGCAAGTGCGTTTATGGGAAGGTCGTTAAGAGCGCAGCGAAATTTCGAAACGCCTAGTCGTGTTGCAGAAAGAGGATCGTTGAGTGTATGGCCAGGTAAGGACACTGATACGGCACCAGCTATGGTATTGATGTAAACGATGGTTCTCAACCGTACGGTCTTGCGAGACATTCGGTATGTTATTAGTACGCTGGCATATCAATGAACGTAAAAAAGCTCGCACGGTACACAACAGGTACCACGCGCTTTCTTGCTTTCGGCTTTCCTCTACGCAATTCGCACGACTGAGAGTCTCGGCGCGTGTAAAAGCTGCGGAGACTCCAGAATTGTGCCAGGATAAACCAGTTAAAAAAGCCTGTCAAATAGACAGGCTAAGAGAATTCTCTATATCTATGAGCTACGCTACAACGACGTACCAAATTTCAGTAATATACCGTGTTTGGTTCTGTTGTATCAACAGAAAACATGGCTAAGGTTTCTGGTTTTCGTGGTTGGGAGAATAAAAAAATGATTAGGAAGATTCGTTTCTCGCTTTTAACGGCAAAAGAAATGCAACTGTAGTTGTGTGCACTGGTTATTGTACAATCCTCGTAACTGGTGAATATAATTCTAGCGTTATTGAGATAAAGCCCAATCACAGCACATATTAGACAAATAAGAATATAGGCTTGTGTAGCGTCGGCCACATGCGGCCTCTTAGTAACCTTATGTATTGAAATAAGTATCGTGAGAGGAAAGCACCGATGCAATATCACCGTAGAGTGACTATCTTCAAAGCACGTGGCTTTGCTTGGTTTGATGAAGGTATATCAGCCTCGACACAGCGCCAGCGTTATTAAGCCGTAAAGACAAAAAAGAAAAAAAGAAAGAAAAGCTAATAATGGACCTGAGATGAACATGCATGACTTAATTGCGCAAGGAAACTCTGCGGAGTATTCACTCTCCCTATGACTGAGCCATAGTTTGAAGATATAATTACCCACTGTGTTCCCAATATCCTACCAGTATTCGACTTTATATAGATACTGATAACATGTTTCTTGGCAAGCCGTGCAAAAAGTTATCGATATGTCAAACCGCTCAACGGCGGTTCTGGGTATGGGTGCACCCCCTCCCCTCTTCATTTAAACGAATGATGAATCCCCTAGCTCGTTTGCCCCAAAAGACAATCTCATTAGGAGTGCTTTTAATTAAACGGCACGCCGACCTCTATTTGCGCCACAGTTTCAAACTCACTCCGTGATCGTTTTTCTACGGCGGAGAGGAATTGCGCAGCATGTGGAAGCGAGGCGAGGCGGTAGTCTGCAGGGTCGGCCGAGGTCTCCCGTTTTCGGTCTCATTAGTCCGCATTTATGGCAGGCGCATTGCTCCGAGTACGCAGTCATGGTTCTGACGTGTTTTCCAACACAATGGGAACGCCGTACCTTACTTTCGCTCTAGATCGTTGGGGTGTCTGGCCCCATGACGAGTTCCAGAAGCGACTGTACTGTGTGATTTGCCAAAGGGGTCGCTGTTTCTCGTAACGTGGAGCCCACGTTTACGCGTTCACTGAAAGCTTTGTCTCAGAGTACTCCGAGATTACTAATGGTATAAAAGTAATCCAGCCGTGTTTTGATGGAGAGGAAAAAGCTGCTTTAAGTGATTGTTCTAGGCCTATACTTAAGGAATTGAATAAAGGGAAGAGAGCTTAGCATAACATGACAGATTATGAGCGTACAGTTTCGTTAAATTCTAGGCTCGGCGCCAGCGCCCCTAGCTTGGCTTCATTCCATATGGGAACAAAGGGCTACTAGTCGCTATGGAAGGAAGGAAGGAAGGAAGGAAGGAAGGAAGGAAGGAAGGAAGGAAGGAAGGAAGGAAGAAACAAGCGGAAAGACAGGGAGGTTAGCCAGTTCTTAGACCGGCTGGCTACCCTGTGCTGGGGGAAGGGGTAAGGGGGATAAAAGATGATAGAAGAGAGATGTTACAAAAAAATTAGAGCAAGAAAAGGAAAAAGAAAAAGACAAGGGAAAAAAGGAAACGAGAATACCGCACTACTTAGAGTCTGTCTCTAAGACCAGTTGTCCGCAAGAAGCGCAATAATGCTTTTAAAGCCTTCTGTGTTGACGATGGACTCGGCCAAGGTCCCAAAACCCTTTGTTCCGACAAAGGGCGATTGTCAAGTTTATCTAGCGCATTGGAAAGTTCTTGTCTTGGCGCACTGAAACGGGCACACTCACACAGAAGATGGGAGATCGTTTCTTCGCAGCTGCAGTAATTGCATGTGGAGTTGTTGGCCATTCCAATCAGACAGGAGTAGGCATTCGTGAAGGCCACGCCAAGCCACAGGCGGCACAGAAGCGTTTCCTCAGCTCGCGATATTCCTGACGGAAGACGGAGCTGGAGATTGGGATCCAAGCTGTGTCGCTATGCTTACAATTTGCACCTTTGGCCTGAACAACCTCCATGTTCCATTTCCTCACTTAATATGGTCACACCATAATTCCTGCCCGAGAGCGTTAGTCGACCTTGAAATTCGTACGATTTTGTTGTCAAGCAGACGCTTCACTTCTAAGTATTCCCCATGGTACTCGAATAGTCACTTATATTTGGCGTCTCTGCCCAAAAATAACCCTAATGTTGCGGAACGCATGCGAAGAAGAGTTGAATGTTCATTTACGCCACTCGAAGTTGTAAGTGACCAAAACAGCTAATAAGGTACAACACTACAATACACCGAAAAAAATATTGAGAAATATTCAGAACCTTGATGAAGTATGAATAAATTTGATAGGATCTCCGCGAAAACCTTGGCTCCGTGGATGGTGCCATCCGCTCACTTTCGCTAGGACAAACAGTACATACTGAACGCGGATCTGATACAAATAACACGACGAATAATAAAGTTGCAACAGAAGTCCACGAACCAACTCTACTTTTAAGAGCCACTACTGGTGTGCGTTTAGGCTTGTCGACCTAATGACCTTCTGTTACCACGGTGACGTGACATGAAGCGAGAGTATCGGGGGTGCAGATAAACAAAACGAAAAGCCACTCCACATCGTAGTGGATTCTTGCTTATATTTCAACCGACCTGACGTGATGCGTATATATATTCCCCAGGAAATTACCTAGGGACCTCCATCGCCCACACTCGTATACTTTCTGCGCTTTCACTTTTCTTTTTGTATCACTACACCCCTGTATACTTCGCTAGATAGGTTGTAGCACGAAGCTTTATTAAAGCAAGTGCCGCTCGATCCATCTAGTTGATGGAGTCGTCTGAGTTGAGTGGGCGCCGGCTGGAGTACGAGGGGCACAAGGCTGCGTAAGAAACATCACAAAGCGCACCGGTGAAAGCGTCGGGTTCAGTTACAGAAATAGAGAGGACGCCTACTCGATCCTGATGGAGCGCATTTCGTTGGCGAAGAGTTTCCTCTTTGTTTTTTTTTTTTCAAGAAAAGCCTCCACACCATAGTTCTTCCATTCTTGGCAATGCCGTTCAGAACCACCTTAACTCCAAAGAGTCATGAACACTTTTCGAAGTAATCATCGAATGACGTCAGTATCGGAGTCTATTGCCACACGAATCGATTGCATCAAAAATTTCTTGAATCCGTCTAAAACGAGCGGTGTTGTCGCGCGCTTTAAACGCTTTTTCTTGTCTCTCGTCCCGATGAACGCGCTGAAAGCTACACAGGGAGAGATGGCACGAGGAAAAGAAGTCACGTCAGCGCGCGTCATGACCTTGGACACGCGTGATGAAACGCGATCGCTCTTTCCGCTGTTATTTTTGTGCACGAATATGGCTCACTTTGAAATGTTAGCAGACTATGGAGCGCAGCGCCGCCCCGTTGTGTCACCCCGGGGCAAGAAGCGCATCTGATCGAAACGTGGCTTTTGATCTATGGCGGCTATTAGCCAACAGCATGCTACTTGCTGTTCGACGTCAAACAGCAGGCGCCGGTAGCTCTGAAGAGAGTGAGCACAGGCCTATGTGTGAAAAGAGGGCGCCTGAGAAAATGCCAACCTCGCGCTCCGCTTGTAACTCTCCTTGCCGTGCGAGTGCAAGATTTGGCTGAGATGTTCATAGCAGTGTCTGCTCTCCGCAGGTTGTGCTTTCTCACCAGTACCCGAGGTGTGGCTCACGACACCTTTAAGACCGCGGTGACACAGCGGCTTCGGCATTATTCTTCTTACCGAGAGATCAGGCGATTGATTCCCGATGATGGCGGTCACATTCAAGCGGTGACAAAAACGCCCGTGAAGCCGAACTTTAACGCACGTTAACCTTAACTCCCAGGTGGTCAAAACTAACATTTAGCCTTCCGCTAAACACTACCCAGTGGATTCAGGAAATTCTGGAGACAATGCTCCTGCTTTAGGAGATTCGCAGTTCTAAGAATGTGGCTACACGCCTGTGCGATGTGTGATGCTCCAATCAGAAAACAAGAACCTCAAATTCATTTTCCCGCACCTCTCTCTCACAAGAAATGTATGACATTTCCAAAACAAGTTTGCGAAATTTAATTTCTGTATTCATTTAATTTTGTCCAATCGTCTCTTTGGCAACCTCCCATAGCTGATATCAGCAACTTTTTGCGGAATAGAGCAACCGCAATGGGAGAGGGTGTTTTCACATTCAAAGGACGAGCTTTTAAAGTTTTATAAGAGATGCGGCGGGCACTCTGGTTTTCATTCTTAGCCTTTTCAGTGTCCTTTAACTCGTTCATCCTTAGTGACCACCATTCGTGTCGAAGTTATTATTCAGCGTTGACTAAAAGTTAGCGCCGCAGGAGGCGAGCTAAGTCTTCATTGCTTAAATAATATCGCCTGAGAGGCAGGGAAATGCCAGGAAAAGCCAATCAGGGCTAATTGGTCCACGCGCAGAACTTACCCAACCGAGATACGATTAACGGCTCCAACAGTTGAACGCACTGCCAGTATAAAACATGGTAAAATGAGTTGCAAAGTACTTGGTCTCCTGCGAAGAAGCGAGCACTAACTGCTGTTTTTGTATATGTTTTCGCGAAGTCAGAACTTCTCGTGCTAAGAAAAGCTTTCTAGTTTGTCTTAGCACTGAATCCCAAGAGATTACGCGAACATGGGTTAGCAATTTGTGCTGTATGAGGTGATAAAATGCAATACCCGGTTTCGTAAAAGGATTTGTTGGGCGGTTTGGTTCGCGGATTTTGAACAAAAAGCCGTAGCGCAAAAGGAACAAGGACGCCAGAAGAACCCGTCCTGTGTTTTTGTGCCGTGCTTGCTCGTTTTGCGCTTCGCTTCTTTCTTCAAAAAATGCAAGACCTGCTTTCATTCGTACGCACTAGGGGGCATAAAGGCGCTCGTACCGACGCTATAGTCGAAATCCAATAAGAACGCCAGGCCTGCGCAGGAAGCGCAGCACAGTCACAGCGAAGGCTGGAATAGCGGCATTTCCAGAGCCCGTTATAAACTATCTTGGGGCTACTAATACAAGTACATTAGCAAGGTACCCACTACGCCATAAATCATATTTTTTTCTGAAGTTGGGAAACATCCACTATGCCATTATTCGTCATTCTGCGGAGAAGCTAGGTACCATCTTTAAGGCATTATGTGCACTTTGTTGATGCTACGGCTGATGACGATGAAAAATTATGGCTGAGCCCTTTTAATAGGTTGGAAGCTTTAAACGATTCACTAGTTACGTAATTCGCATTGTGTGATGCCCGCTCGTTATTTCACTCTCCCAACACGCTATATAACATACGTTAACGTTAGAAAGCGAGAGAGAGAAAGAGGGATGAACTTATTGAGATCCTGAGAAAATGGATTATGGGAGCCTTATGGGATTCCTTGGCAACCAATAGAACTGCACTAGCGAGGAACCCACTACACTATAGATTATCATAATTTTTGTGAAATAGGGAAGCAGCCACTACGCCATTTTTCGTCATTCTGCGGAGAATCGTGGTACCCGCTAAACATATGTAAGGCATTATGTACCTCATGAAGATGAAGAATTATAGCAGAGCCCTTTGTAATGGGTTGGAAGCATTCAACAGCCGACTCGTTGTGCAATTCGCATTGTGTGACGCCTGGTTACAGAATTCGCGTTGTGTGACGTCTGGTTGTTATTTTGCTCTTCTACCACGCTATATTATATATGTTAGAGTGGTTCCTTCCCGACATGAAGCCTGTATAGGGTCTATTAGCAAAGCAGTTTCAAGCAACGGCATGGCTGTGAGGTAGAATACTGGGCTCCCTCGCAGAGGGCCCAGGTTTGAACCCCGTTCCATCCTGGATATCTTTTTTCTTAGTTCGTTTTTTTATATCGCACGATAGCGGTTACAGACATCGGCGATGGCGGCGGACAACTACGGCGCCAAAAACGACCGTTGTTGTGATGCCATAACAGCTTTCGCTGTAAAACAGCCGACCACCATGCGACCAGAATGAATCATGTAAACCCCAGTCTTAAAACCAATTTCCAGAATGTGCAGTCGATCAAGAGAGAAGTCCACGTAGAGGAACGTGCGGAGGTCAGGCAGACAAGCGCCTGGTTTGCTGCCGCGCAAAGGGGAAGGAGAAGGTGTTGTGGAAATGGAGAAATAGTTATTTGCCTAATTCAGTGGATAATAAATCAAGGTACTCGCAACTACAAATAGTTTTTGTAAGATGAGAAAAAGAGCTATAACCCACATAAAGAAATAACAAAGTAATATCTCACGATATCTCCTCTTTGCCACAGTCTTTAGTCATGTAGTTATCTTCCCGTCATAATAGAGAGGTACAAACATTTCCTGAATTGTCTGCGGTCATGCGCCGTCTTTCATTGCAGCTGCTTGCTTTGTGGGTTACGTAGGTAATGTAGGAAAGCTGATGGGAATATGTCTGACCGAGGCAGCGGAGTAGGGAGAAGATTAACGTAGCGAAGCATCCGGGCACAACGGAGGCGAGTGGACCATGATGGCAATTAGTCATCTCTCTCGGTCTCCTGGCACGACTACAGTGTTATACCTGCAGTAGAGAGATATAACCGAAGAAACCGAGGAGTGTCCAACGTATTTTTTTTGTTTGAATTAATCAGTCCAGCTAACAAGCTTTCTGCGTGCCCCGCAGTATTTTTTTTATCACGGTTAACATCGCAGCTTTTGTAAAGTTCGTTACAGAAGGCCTAGTCAGAACTGGCAAAGAGGCAACTTCCTACAGACCGTACATAATAAAAGGAATCCAGTTCTCTAAACATAGAATATGAGGTTTTCGAACGAAGAGAAACTGACATACACTCGTTTATGTAGCGTGTAGCTGCAAGGAAATCCATGCAGACTTCTCATAACGAAAGATTATTCTTGAAAAAAACTCATTTATGACCAGGCGGAATTTTTCCTCAACTGCGAAACTTCCCTTCTCAGAAATTTCTTCGTGCTAAGAAAAATCTTCGTGCTCAGAAAAATCTTCATGCTACAAACAGGTAGACGTGAATTTTTACGCGTCATGAACATTCATCCCTCTTGAGTTCTTCCACAGAGCTTATTTGCGAATATGAGCTTCGAATCTTAGTTCACTTTTCAAGCAACTACAGACCCACAACACCGACAGAATTTCCAGCATCGTTCAAATACTTTATTTGCACACGCTCTGGTCGGAGTAGGCCTCACCCTTTTATTGTCTTCGTGTGCTGTAGCACAAGAGCTACCCTTCAAGATTACACTGTGCTTCAGCTACGGACCGATTTCAGGGAATATGTTACTCTTTCGTACATGGGAAGCGTATTGCAAAGGAAGCCCATTTCTTCTGCGGCACGGGACACGGGATGCAAAAGAAAGTAATTTCTCTTGCGCCAGCGATGCAGCCCCGGAACAAAGCGCCCCACTCACCCTTTATATGATGCCCGACTCTCTTTGTAGCCGCTTGCGCTCGCTCAAGCGGAAGACGGACAGCCACCCTTCCCTGTCTTCTTGTCTCGGCGTCTGTACATTTCCGATAGCTTCTCTACAAACAGCACGTGTTTGTCCTGCGGAGTACGGGGACATGTTTACGGTTCTGCTTTTGGACGTACTTGTAAGCCGGGCCTTAGACCTGCATTTTCACCGAGCAGCAGCGGGGTACTTACAACGCTGCAGGCGAAAACAAACACTCTCCGGGCCTTGTGTCTCTGTAATGCAAATGCCACAAACGACACCATCTTCCCATTTGCTGGAGAACTAAGTCTAGATATATGTCATCACGAATATCTTTGGCCTGCTCTGAGAAAATGAATAATGGGGTTGAAAAACATGCGACGAAGAAGAGCCCTGCGGTCGTCTAGCCTACAAGTGCAGGATGTATGCAACGTGAACGTGTTTCACTGCTAAGCTCTCTGTTTTGTCCTCCTTCTCTCTCCCTCTCCGTCGTCTTCTCTCTCTCTTGGAACGTGACAAAGACGAACGTTTGCACGTTATGAACAATACTAACGGAACGTACACGAAGAAAACGCGTGATCCTTAGGAAAATCTAAAACCTTACAACCAAGATGACGAAGCAGCCATTGACAGAAATAGCTAATTACATCTATCAAACTGTCGGCCACTCCGCTTGAATAAATTTACATTCATTATACAAACTTTTACACCGCAGTGTTTCAAACTTTCTATATGCCAACCAATATCTTTGCTCATGAGTTTTTGGTTTTGGGTGGTTGCTGCTAAAATTTACATGTGTAAATGCGGGGTACTACGTCTTCGCCTATCTTTTAAAGTACTATACTTATCTTGTCGTTATCTATAATGCGCCTTTTTTTTCAGAGCCATTAAACGGCTGCTGCAAAAATTTAGTCTTAAAAATCGGAAGCGAAAGCTGACTGGTAGTCTCATGCAATTAATTACAGCCTGTCATATTTTATCTCGTATGTCTTTGTAGACCACACTTTCGCTGTATTCGCATTTGTACCCCGCACTCCTAGAAAATGACGCATTTTCTCTAAATGTGTTTAAGATACCACAGCATTAATCTACGCACGACCTAAAGCATAAACTGAAAAAAAGTGATCCCTCCGCCTTTCTACAAATAAGCTATTCTCTTTCTATAGTCTCTACACCCTTCAAGTGCAAGCGAGCAAGCACCCGCTATACTGTAAATACTGTGCGTTGTTCCACACACAAAAGTAGTTAGAACATTGTGACCCATGGTTTAGTGAATCTCAAAGTTTTCTATCTCGCTTGTTCGTGTGTTTGTTGGGGTCAGTAAATATTTACCGTGTACTGCCTCAGCCTTTGTGCCTAGTTCGTTTGTTTGAAGCCGGGATATGTCGCATATATATTGCTGCCCGAGAGAGGGGGAGTAGTGGGCATCATATATGGTTCAAACTATGCCATACAATCGCCTACTTCAATAAAAGAAAAGACTTCGACTAAAAGAAATGATGCCCGGCTTTGCACTAAAGTAGTGTTTGCTCAGTGTATATAAACGGGGAGCAGTAACGACGCAGTAAGGCAAAAAGGGATGGGCTAGAGAGTACCATTATATAAGATATATCGGCTGTCATGAATGCAAGTTGAAAGAGACACCGCAGAAATACACAGGACGCGAAGTCAGCGGAAAGGACATCAGACGTATTGTGCATCACAGAAAAAAAAAAGGAATACAATGAAAAGCCGCGATCTGTGCTCGCAAGACCGCGACGGCATCGATTTCCGAAAATTGAGACCCACCTCCTGTCCCGATAAACGGACCGTTATATATCGCCGCGATGGCTTCGGTCCGGATACCAAGATGGCGCCTGCCTAAGTATCCCTGCCTGCACGCAGGAAGCAAAGTGTGGCCCATATGTTACTTGACGAGAGGTTCGCGTAACGAGACCGGGACAAAACGAACGGCTGTAGTTTCGCTGGAAATTCAATGCACACTGGATGGCCAAAGCGAGACGGCCTTGACTACTCCGTCTGCCCTTGCTGACAGCGCATAGATGTTGTGGCTTCTGCCTAATGAAATGTTAATGTGGCGTTGCCCCATTGCACCTAATCTATAGAAATTTATGTAGATAGTTGTTGCAAGTATACATGCATTTTGTGCACAGTAATGTTCTATATATATAATGAAAACGATATAACAAAATGAGTGTTCTTGTAAGCACAGAAACTTAAGCCGACCATTTCGACTACGAACTTTACGTAGTCACTGTCAGTCACAGTAACCTAACACAGCTATTAAGGGGCAAGAATCAAGCTGCGTGTGAGTGCCGTGCAAGAGTGGCCTCGTGGCACAATCGCTGAGGAACTTGCCTTGAGGAGTTATTGGGCTTGTGCCGATGGCTCCCCGCCCCACGGTGGAACACAGTAGAAGAACTTGCAGGGTCATCCAGTCAGAATGGATGAGTTAGGGCTCATGTCGTCTGCTTCTCAGTCCTTCGTATGTGCCGCGCACTACGTTTATCCTAACGTGTTGACGTACGAGCTCGCCCAGCTTGCTGTGCTAATCCAAGAATCTATTTCAGCGCATGTCAAGAAACGTGTTCGCCCACTCACGGTGCGATTTCGCTGTGTGCTAGCCAGCATGCGGCGGCACCCCGTGGCAGGAAGCCAATACCATAATCTCAGCCAATAGCACAACGCTGCTATATGACGAAATAGAGCAGCCGCCGGCGGCCTCGACGAAAGTGAGGATGGGCTTCTGTATAAAGAGAGGTCGCCTGAACAAGTGGACATTTGCGCTCCGCTTGCAAACTCTACGTGCCGCTCACTAACACAAAATATGGCTACGCCGTTCATAGTACTGTTTGCTGTTCGCAGAATGTGTTTTTTCCACTCAACCTGAGGGGTGTATCAGGACCCATTTAATTGGCCCCTCACCTCCGTTTTGTCGAGAAAACAAACACATCCTATGATTGCCCACACGTAATACAAGCGGACCTTGCGAACACTCTCAAGCCGCGGAGAGGCGCTGATTATGGATCCTTAATTACCAGTTAGAACTAAGCGTGTGAAAAGCCGCGAAAGTGCTCCAGCTAGACGCTAAACTGCCCTTTCGATGACGTGGTCGTTTGGCAAATTAATTCCTTGCCATGAGTTATGCGTGCCACTTTCTGCGGCAATATATGCACGGCTGTGGAAGCAGCGTAATGTTCCCGTTAATTCCACTGCTATAAACACACGTCGTTTGCGGGTAGGCAGCACTGCGGCTCTCACGGAGTTTCAAAACTTGAGGAAGACTGCTTTTTAAGAACAGAGGTCATCACCACTGCTAACCTTTATTCTTAGCTTATTGTATTTAGTGCCTCTTTTTCCAACTTTTCATAATTTCTCTTTGATTCATGATCACGTTTTATTTCTCCTCTTGAGAAAAGGACGCCTCTGCGAAAGTAATCTCCATGAAACATCTTATTTTTCCTTAGGAATGTCCATAAGGCGTACGCTGGTATTATGAGATCATCGACATTAAATGTGACCATTTTGTTTCGCTCTGCCTCTCGCACCAACTGATAAGCATGCAATCCTTGTTATAAGCATTTTCTTGATCGGTCAAATTTATTGCTATCTGTTTAGGTTATGAGAGCAATACTGAATAGAATATAATAATAAAAAAGAAGTAAAAAAAAGAAAGAAAGAAAAGAAGGAAAAAAAAGAAAGAGGGCCGCGTTGAAAGCATTCTACTGACTGTCTCTTTTATGTTTTTTTTTTCCGAGCGGCTTGATCTCAACCGACCACTTTAGAGGTTGTTACATGGTGGGAAACGAAGGTGGTTATTTAGGGAGCTCGACAGAAAGATATGTTAACTCAGTGTTGGTTAATCCCGAGTTCAAAACGAAAAATGATCGGTACAGATTTCTTTGTGAACTCCGGAAAACAAGGCAGAGAGCAGAGTAAAACAAGTACTTCTCTTGAAAGCGAAAAGAACGAAGAATGAGATCAAGAAAAAAAAAAGTGTGGCAAACGTGTTGATATTCGGCGTTAAGGGAAACGGACGCAGTTGCAGCGCGCTTTCCGTGCTTTCCTTTCCTTCTATCTATTTGCAACCGCTTCACGAAAAGGTCTGAGATGGGAAGCCAAATCCAATAGCCAGGCGAAAATGCTCTGCAGCCCAGAAAAAGCGAAGGAAGTCAGGAGGAAAGGTGAGGTGTTCACCAAAGTTAGAAGGACAAGAAGATAATATGTAACCAAGAGAAAAGAGGAGAAGTCGACTGGGAGAGCGTATCTACATTAAAGTTCGAACCACGTGTAAGGCAACATTGGCGGAAGACACAGCACAGGAAATGGTGTAAGAAGCAAGACCCAAGCTGCGGTTGCAGCGCATGCATGCAAAACACAACTTACAAATTCTGGAAGTGCTATGAGCTTCTCAGAGCCGATGCACACAATAAGCAAATGTAGAGGAGAGCCTCCGATGTGCTGCAGAGTACATATCATGCTGCCGAAGATTAACATTGCAAAACGCACACAAAGGAACGTTCGTCTTTTGCGTAACAGGAATTCATCAGCACATTCTAAACTACAGCCGAACCCAGGATTAAAAACACAATGCAAGTAAAATTATCAAGTGCATGAAGAATTAAACGTGCCTGTTGGATTTAGCCCGGGAAGATGTGGGACGTGAAAGAAGGTAAAAGCTCGATAGATGAAAATTAACGAGGTCCCTAGTTTCCCGCGGGGTGATAGACACGTGCGGCTGAGAAATCTCTTTAGTGAAGTCTCTGCGATTTCCTGATTTAGTTTCGCCGCTCAGGCTTAAGCTCTTTTAATCCCTATAGCAGTTGCTCGAGCCTCTGATCGCTTGCATGTGGAAACTTCATTTTACTAGATAAATTGATTCTTTGTAACGAAATACTGAAGGCGAGCAAGAGTGCGAGTAATGAGAAGTATAAAATGGATGAAGTTTGTTATATATATAGGATATCATTGATTTAACTGATATGCAAATGCATAAGCCTTAAAGGCAGACAATGAAGACGAAGAGAGGTATAAGGTGAAGGCGTGTTGTTTCAAAGGATTAGCTGCTAATGGTTTTATAACGCTCTGAGCGCATGCATTCGTTGCTGGAAATCCCTTTTAAAGCGCCGCCTTCGCGAATACCGTTTGTGCAACACTGTTGTTTGTGCAACGCCATCTGCGCTGCAGCGACATATGTCAGTTTCCACATTAATTTTTAACAGAATTTACCAGTGATGCAACAAATGATTCCTACATGTATCCTCACTTCAACAAATATACCATTTCAAGCGATAGTTCATTTATCAAAGCAGTGCTCTATAAACTGTCATTATACATTGATCCAGAATCGAGATCTTTCTAGATCCCTACCGTAGTCGTAACTCTCATGAAGTAAGCCGGTTAGCATGTTTTAAACTAGAACTGGCATGTTCAAACACATTGTTTTATTCTCTCGACAATCTAACACTGGAATTCTTCACCTAGAGATGTTCGTGCATTGCGATTTCGTAAATTTTTCTGCATTTGATGTGTGGTGTAGGATGCCTGCTCATACTGTAGCCTCAGTGCGGCTATAGAGTATGTAAAACTAACTAACTAACTAACTAACTAACTAACTAACTAACTAACTAACTAACTAACTAACTAACTAACTAACTAACTAACTAACTAACTAACTAACTAACTAACTAACTAACTAACTAACTAACTAACTGACTGACTGACTGACTGACTGACTGACTGACTGGCTGACTGACAATGAATGAATGAATGAATGATTTGGCGTGTCTGTTCAATTAGTTGAACGAGCAAATTGAGCAAACCCTGCCTATTGTAAAAACAAGTCGCCTGGGTTACGGAGTGCATGCAGATCTCCGCGTCTAGGCCAAGCATACCTAATCCGCACAGGGGCCGGGTTTAAAACGTGAATAAAGTTCAATTATTATTTATTAATTCGTTCACGAAAGCTTCGCTTTGCATAGATTCCACCATGTGCACAGGGTCAGCGTAACTTCATTTTCTGTTTTGCTTGTTCAGTGTAAATGGCGGGCGAACGAACTAAGAGACTATGTTCGACGTCGTTGAGTTCACGAAGGAAGATATTCAGGAGAATATTTGCTATCTTTAATGCTGCTCCACATCAGAACGCATTGGGGTAACCGATATACCTTGTCCCTTTCACAACTTAAAGGCCCATTTTGTAACAGAATGGATTCGAACCCCGGCCATCATAGACGAGAACATGTGAAAGAAAAGATAAAAAATTTCAGTGGCTTAGCTCGGCTATGCCAGGATATACGCAGCGAGATCTAATGTTAGCCTATTATTCTTAGCTCTCCTCGTTGTCTAGGATTAGCTTGATTATCATGTATACTGCTGCTTCAATGCAACACACACGGTATACGCATCATGTGACACATGTATATTTATTTCTTGCTCAACGCCATTTCTCTATTGCCACAAATACGGCTCGGTGGTCAGTGTAGTAAGACGCTGCCGTCTCTATGGACCCAAAGCCCGGCGCAGCGTCAGACGGCCACTGCGCAAAGGAGGCGCACAGCTGGGCGCACGCCGGCGCCAGTATGTCTGCCGCGGCTATGACGTCACTCCTCTGGAATGAGCAGATCGGCGAGGCGCGCGCGGCGGCTCCGGTGCACCAGCTGTACGCCGTGTGACGTCACTGCTCCTCGCGCATGCGCAGCACGGCTCTCAGACTACCACACGAAACTGCTCCAGCTCGGCCAGTGTAGCTAACGCTACAAAACTGAAGGCCACACCAATCCTTGCATTAGGTGTTGGTAGTGGCACTCCCACGTCACCGTTCGTGTGACCTGATGTATTCATAGGGTTAGCTTTGCGTTGCATCGTACTGCCGAAGCGGATCTATGAGGCCACGTAGAAAGAAGCGCCGGGTTGAGATCTGCTCCGTCAGGTGCCGCAACGATACAGCTGCTCACAATCTTTCCAAATCTCAAGAAATTAATTTAATTGTCCTTACCGTTAATTGGCCCTTACCTTAAAGGGGTGGTGCCATCAAATTTCGAGGTTATAACAAGCCTGTTGTGGGTTTCCTCTGTATATGCAGGGACACTCCACACGAAGGGTCGGACGCAGCAAACGTTTAGAATATATTTTAATTCACTTCCAAAGTGTGCCTAAATGCCCATTCTCCCGATCGAAACCAATCGCTAGCGCGCGAACACTGACGTAGATCTGTAGGATGGGCAACGAAAGTTGTAGTGACGTCACACCAAACCTGCTGTAGTAACGTGAGTGACCTCCGGACCTTCGCAACTTCCGCAACGTACGTACCGGCTGTAGTGAACTAGAATATATTCTAGTTCACTATAGTACCGGCAAAGAATCGGTTGCTACATCACTCGCCGTGTTTCGATCGCTTCCTGGCTAAGTGCGTCACAGCCTTGTGTGGTCATGTGACCACGCCTCCTACACTTCTACGTCACTGCACAACCTCGGCGCCCAGAAACCGAAACCGAAAGTTGTCCACATCAAAAGGCGATATTAAATTATTTAGCGAGAATACATAAATCTTGGTGCGTGCATCATGCTTCCTGGAGCTATAGGAAACGCTTACAGCAAAGAACGCGCAAGCCACGAATTTGGTGGCACCATCCCTTTAAGTAAGGTACGCTCCGATATTACATGCATCTAATATAACTCACAACTTCAACCAGATTCATCGATTTCTATTTTTAGAAGACTTTTTCTGAATATCTGGAACACCAGAAATAAGTGCTCGAGCGGAAGCTCGTGGCAGAGAAACAAGAGTCACTCGTTGCTCGTGCCACTAAAAAATCAGTGACGTCAGCAAAAGGCGTTGCGCGACCCTGCAGGAGGGGACACCGTTAGGCGTAATGAAGTCGCAGTATCGACAGAAGGGCGAAGCGCCGGCAGAAATATCAACGTTCTGGAGAGCGACACCAACCGACGCGTATGGCAAGAGCCCTGCTGCTCCACGTTGAACAAACCCCGCTTGGAACCCCGACGCGACGTGACAATATGATCTCACGCGTGCAAGGGAATACATGAGGATATGTCACTCTCGCTAAAATGGCGTGACGAAGAACGGACGCAGAGAGAGAGAGAGAGAAGCAAGAAAAGGCAAGGATGCTAACCAGACACACGCTCGGTTTGCTACCCTGCACTGCGGGTAGGGATAAAGGGGCGAAAAGAGAGACAGAGGAAGTGAGCATAGCTCCTTCGCGCTACCTCTTGCTTCAACGAGTCTCCGAAATTAGAAATCACGTGATTTCCAGCACTAAGCACTCGGAAGATAGCAGGCATCAAGTCGCGAGCCATCTTAACGCGCCCGTATACTTTGTGTCCAGCCTCATACACCAGGGGTCTCAAACACGCGGCCCACGGACGTTTCGCCAGCGGCCCGCGGCTTCACAATGAACAAAATGTTTGTCACTTTGTTAAATGGTACTCTCATTATTTCCTCGCCTATTGCGATTAATTACGCTTTGTTCCAGCAAGTTGCAGAGATGGACTGGTCTCAAGCATTTTTTTTTTCCCGTGGGGCACCCTAAGGGGCCCCCACGCGTTGAAACATCACCGTGGAACAAAATCTCTATATTTCGGAATCGGCGTTCAGATTTGTCATTCTGGAGATTAGCATCGATATGTTTCTCTAATCACGATGCCAAATCCCCTTCAGAAATTAGGCATATGTGAGATATAGGAAATGCGTTCTTTCAAATGGCAGCGTTAGGTGACATTTTGTTCAACCCTTCCCCCCCTTCTTCTGCCTACAACCTTCTTCAGTGTCCCGGCCCCGGCGGGACTGCATTTCGTGACTGCGGCCCGCCAGCTGAGGTGAGTTTGAGACACATGTCATACAATTTATGAACCTAATACAAACAAGGCGCGCGGGCCACCTGTCCGCTCAGTCGCATGGAAAGCTGACGCATGTAGCCGCCACCGCCGGGCTACAGGAGGACCTGTTCGGCTGCCACCTTCCTCCGTCCTGTCGTCTTTAGCCGGTAACGTCGACGAAAGTTGTGGACCTTACAGAGCAATTTGCTGCGCCAGCCTGTGTCAACTTTTTTTTTAATGTCTTTATTTCTTTCCTCATTCGTAGACTCAGACTTCGGCGCAGAGTGCGCTAAAGTACAGATGAGAAATTGGATTATCAATTTAAAGAAACACAAACCGTGCACCAGGGTTAATCGTTCGGTAGCCTTTACTGGCTTCAGCTGAATACAAACTAAAATATGAACATTCCTTGCGCGGGTACTCATCCAGAACTTATCTTCACGCGCAGCCTACGTTGGGACCAGGAAACTTTCCAGAGTTTCCAGAAGTTTAAAAGAAAAAACAGACAGACAAATGATGCTACGTGACATCATGCAGAAAATGCAGTGTGACATCCAGGAAGTCCTCGGTTGGCGTCGCTGTATGAAAGCAGAGGCGGTTGTCGACTAAGGCAGATAGAGGAAGGCCCAGCTTTGATGTAATTAAATACGGCGGGACCTGTGGTGCTTGAAATAAGACGTCCTCGCTACCTTCTTCAAGGTTCTTCAGCACTTTCCCGTTTGTATTTTACATATTTGCCCGGAACGTAATATAAGCGTACATCACGGTACTAACCTACGGATCCGAGAACTTGTGCATTAGAACGAAGTTTTGAAGACATGTAATAACCGATGAGTTAAGGATGACATAGTACTGCATAAACTTAACCTAACCTGAACGGTAGAAAGACGTTAACATACTATAAACGCGGGTAGACTATAGTTGAAGTAAAGCGTGGCAACGTGCGAAACGAGGTGACTGTTAGTACGCAAACGTATCAGAATGTACTTCAACGGAATGTTAAAACAATTAAGGGGGAACCTCGTGAATAGTGTTGAGAAACTGTGACGCTACTTATTTTTCGGACACTACCTTGGTCTGTCACTACTGATGAACGTAATTTCGTTACAAGTAGAAGGTTACTTTTTATAGAAGGTTTATGGACAATGAGGGAGAGAGGCAGATGGCGTACCCAGATTGCAGGCAGACCCTGATTGCCAGACTAAACCAGCCCGCAGAAACCAATCCAACCGACCGACCGACTTCACGCGATTTTGTAAGTAATTTTCAGTTTAATTTTGTGCTTTGCTGCTCAACCTATGATGTGTTCATTCTTCATGACATCGAGGAACGGGGACGGTGGGGGGAGGAAAAACACAGGATTAATTTTGAACACAAGGACTTCCTTAACATGCGCATAAATTTAGTGCACGGGCGTTTTCGCCTTTTGCCTCCACAGTATATAATTGTGATGCTCAAGTACAGTACGTGTAAGTTTGATCCAAGCATATGCATAGGCGACGCCACCAGCTTTTCCGTCGTCGAGTGCCACTTCCAATATTTCAGTATAGCATTCTGCTATCCTAGTATCCTTGTATACGCATACCGGCTATCAGCAGTTAAAGCATTGAGGACATAAGCGAAAGTGAATGCGCTTAAGCCAAAGCTACGCCTTTTTTGTCTTCAGGGCAATCGAAACAACAGCTACAACAGCGTTAACTTCCGTGAACAAAGCGCCTTAAGATCCAACGCAGAATAAAATTCATGTTGAAACATCGCTGTTTGAATTTCCACATAAAACGTGTTTGCTTTTCTCTTACACCAGATTAATAAGTGCGCTCAATAGCGGCTAACGTCCGAGATGGAAGATCGATGGGATCCATTGAAACTAAGAAGGTATTCGCCGGAAAGCAGTTCCTTCGTTGGATACAAATACAAAATACAGCAAGTAAAACCCACGAATGAAATGCGGTATGGTCTTGGAACCGGCAAGAGACTATCTAGGGAAGCGCGCTTCTGCGAGAGCTCCTATGGAAAACGTGCATCTCCGTTCACGTTATGTCGCGTCGCGCAACTTGGGTGCAGTGCACGCGAGGGCTGCAAGTGAGTGTGATGAAGTTATTATGCTTGCGGTAAGTCTCTCAAGGACCTGCGGAAGCCATAAACACGCATATCGGGCACGCATAACTCACTTGCATCTAACGCGACACTGTACTGGTTGCTTCTCAATCAACGCAGTCGATTTCTGCGTATAACATGGCCCCCTGCGCGGATAAGATATTCGATAGGATATCGGATGATATAGCGAGCCATCGGAGTCGGGCATCTGTACGAGTGTGTACACATTTCCGGGATGCGCAGAATGCTCTCTGGAGATTAATGGGATGAGTTGGCAATGCAAATTTTCGGCTCGCTACGAAATATGCTAAGTAAGCGAGAAGAATGCCCGAACTGGCAGTTTGAAAAGCGATGTGGCCGAAAATAGAAGGCGGTTCTTTGAAGAACTGCAGCGAATTTCGTAATAGTTGGATGCGAGATATCTCAAGCTTTCGGTCATGGGCGTTTTAGGAACCGCAACAAATTTCTGCTTCTCCGTGCCTCTGACGAGGCGGATGTACTTGGAAGGAGTCTTTCTTTTCTGGGCCGAAATAGGAGCAGCGGAGTGCGGTCATGTTTATTATTATTTTTTTATGTTGTCAGTTACCTAAGCATTGGGTGACTAGGCTGTGCTGTTTCAAGAACTTGCGATAGGGAGCGTCTGGACGAGAAGTTTGGAACAAGATTAATGACCAGTCATACACCTTACAAGCTTAGAATCATGCATGACCCGATTTATAAACAGTTTTCTAGGGCTCTCTTCATTACATGAAATCATTGCCGGTCGATATATTACCGACGTCCTAGGAGATTCAACCCTCACACATTAAAAAAGAATTACTTCGAGCGTGGCCTGAAACGTACCTTTAAAGAAATGCAAACAACTTCCTAAAATACTTCTCTAGTGAACACTGGACTAGATCAGCGCTTGTAATTAACAGCTATGTGTTTCTACGTACGAAGATGTGTTAGCGCGTGTACTGTGGGTACAACTTAGAAATGTGTGCGTGTCAACGGTTCGAGTGCAATGTGAACTCCGGCAAGCGTGTTATATGTTTTTACTTGTTTCACTTTGCTGTATGTTTTTCTTTTACTTATTTGTTCATTTTTGTTTTTCAGTAACCACTTTTTTATCTGCTGCAGAACTTATAGAAATGGAGTAACTGAGGAGATATCAACCTCAACTTCTCCAGAGCAAACCATGTTGAACACAACAAAACAGAGATTCAAATACTAATAAGTGTTTTGAGGTTGTGTTGAGAAATAAGCTCATCGGAAATATGCATTGTGGTTTCACATAGCAGCATATAACGAATGTAGCGCAACTCCCTTAATAAATAATTCACACCTAACGCGGCGCGCAGTTTTCGAATTCCTGTATTCTCGCTGCTATAGAGAGTCGTTGAACAGTTTTTTCTTATTTTATTTTTCTTCTATACTCTCTTCTTTTGCGTCAAGGAAATTCTGACTCTCGAAGAAGTGCTTCTTACCAACTTTCGAAGTGTAGTAAGATATAAATCCATCAAAGAAGATAGTGCACGCTCGCGATGGCCTCATCTACGGCGGCTTCGACATTGACAAAGAGTACGAGAAGCGCTCACGACTGAATCCTCGCTCTCAAAGCTAAGCACGCTGAGCTCGTTTGATAAAGCACGGAAAAAGCGAGGCCACGTCAAAACAATGTCATCCCTTCCGTTCCGGTGAGGAAGCTGCTGTGCAGAGTTAAAAAAAAAACCTACAAAGAAGAACAGGAACGATAACGTACGAACGTTGCACACGCACAGACGCTGCCAACCTCGCCAAAAAGCTTCCCGACAGCGGGGTGGGGTGGCTTCAGCCCATCGAGGGCTGCGCATCAGAGATTGGAACTTGCGAAACATTCTTCACTGCATGCATACGTGACGAACAACGCGTTCGTCATCCAGTTTCTTCGCACATAGCGCGCTCTAGTTCTTTTCTATTCTCTCAAGGGCCTAACCTCTTTTTTGCTTCAACTTTTTCGCGTTCCTTACAAGAAACGTCGTTCCCTTCTTTTACCTGCTCCTCACGCCTCGTGTTTTATTCAGCGGATCAAGGTGTCGGCCTTACGTTCGAGTTTTCTTCACAGCCATCACGTTTGGTCAGTCGAGTTTGATTTTTGTTTCATGAAGTTACGTGTAATACATTCTTTTATTTATTTACTGTTGTTTTTTTAGAAGCTTTGCGCCTACTTCGGGCTCGACCGATGTAGAGAGCTTTTGTGCCGTTCTCTCAGGGCTTAGACTTTTCTCTAAACTGGGAGGAGCAGATGTGTTAAAAAGAAGGAGCCTGTGTTAACATTTTTTTTTATTCTTTACCAGCCTGTTCTTTATATGTTTATTATCCTACTTCTTGAGTGAACGGCAGATTTAGCTTTTTTTTTAACTCTTTGGGTTTGTTTCTTTTTATTGTGATTTTCATTCAATCGCTTTTGATCACCGTTAAGTTTCGCGCCGCCAGGCATCAGACTTTACGATTGAAGTGTGTTGTATGAGCACCTGCGGGTAGGAAAGGTTTTGCTAACTTTGTATTTTAGCAGAGTTCCAACTTTTGCTTCGCGGTTATCTTGCCTGTACGCCACCGACTCATCTGTAAAAAGATTTTTCATTTGAAGTCATGCCAACATTTCCGTGGTCATGTCATCATTTATTCCCAAGCTTCGACACGCTTCATTGCAGCACTGTCTCGACGTTTCTAGGTTCGAAAACTTCAGGATAAAAAAAAAGAAGACTTCGGATAAATATTGAGAACACTGTGACTCGAGACGAACTTCCTTTTTTTTTTGCCGTAGGCTTTTTTCTTCCAGTTATGTGTTGCGTCCGTTCTTGCTTGGACGGAAAACTAAAAACGAAAAAAATTCAATCTTCCACCTCCTTTTTCTACCCCTCAGCTAATAAAATTTGTAAGCCATTAGCCTACGCTGCTTTATCGTATGAATATGTGAATTTAATTACACAAAACTTGACTTAACACTGTGGCCCGCGTGAAGTGGTCGAAGTTACGGAGTAACTTCTGCTACCCGTCCGCGAGACTCCTAGTCACACTTTGCTTAATCATAGCATTGCATCGATATGATATCATATAATGGGATTTCGGCCGATAGCAAATGCTAACGTAGTTCCAGGTTTGATACCACACAAACAAACGTAATTATTCTTGTAAGTCAACGAGGGTTACCTTTTCTGGGCCCACTTCTGCATTTCTGCGATCAGAAAGAAGTCGATGTGACTGGTGATGAACTACTATCGAAGTTTTTAAACGAAAAAAATTCGGTAGATCCCACGTACAGTGGGAATCGGAGTTATGCGAAGCATGCGCGGGATGGTGACTGGCGTAATTTTTCACATTGAATGAAACGTTACGGAATGACGCTAGAGAAACGTTGAAGTGGTATACACACACTCATATGTCGAAGAGTTGCATATGTATTATATAACCAGTTGTTTACAGCTGCGTAATGATGCGAACAGCAACATGGGTGTTACCAACACCAGACGCGGTAAGCTGATATATAGTGCTTATATTCTTCAATACTGGATAGCGCGAATCCGAACAAGACAAGGAAGGAATACATATGGGAAGGACAGGCGTCACTCGCAACTGAGCTGCATTCAGGAAACTTTCCCTAGATATATACATAGTCGAGTGGTACGCGTAAGCGCACTGCACGTACGTTACAGTCACAGTTGCAGTTGTTACAGTTGTTATGCTTGTACTTTTCCGCTATGACGGAGCACTCACGCACACACGGAGAACGAACGCACGCACGAACCCGTGTTCATGTGTGGAAGGGGTTCTTGACAGTTCTTGAAGAAAGTGATCAGTGACCGTGATCAGTGAGCCCCAGCAGCTGGCCGGACTTATTCGGATCCGTTCATGATCGCGGCTACGAGGGGTCTAAGTGCAGTGAAGTGCGAGGTATAGTACAGCTGGTGGAAATCCTGGATGCCTCTTACGATGAAATGATATATAATGCCTCGTGTCCTGGACGTGGCAGCGAGGTCTTTTGATGCCCAGTCCACATCCAAGCCCTCTTTCACGCAGGGACCAGGCGATGTTGCGTCTTGATAAACAAATGTTGAAGTCACCGGTAATGATGAGGCGCCTGGTTCTCTCGGCAGGTTTATTGTAGGAAGCATTGATCCCGGTTTTTGCGTAATCCACGTGGTCCACGTTGCGAACCACGTGGACGAGTGGATGGTTGTTGAGCGTCTTCCAGGGCTGTTCTGTCTTCAGCTTCCTCACTTTCCTTGCGTCCGCCGCGGTGGTGTAGCGGTTATGGCGTTCGGCTGCTGAACCGAAGGTCGCGGGTTCGATCCCGGCCGCAGCGGTCGAATTTCGATGGAGGCAAAATGCTAGATGCCCGCGTACTGTGCGATCTAGGTACACGTTAAACAATACCAGGTGGTGAAAATTTCCGGATCCCTTCGCTACGGCGTCTCTCATAATCATATGGTGGTTTTGGGACATAAAACCCCAACAATGTTTATTATCACTTTCCTTGCGTGTCAATGTGTGTGTGTTCGCGATTACTGTGTTGGTTGAGACTCTCTATCACCTGTGGCACATACCCGCAAAATATGAACTCTGCTATGCGGGTATGTGCCACACGTGACTGAGAGAAAGGGTTTCGTGACGTACGCGACAGGTATTTTGCGTTATTCATGTCATGACCAGTGGATCGTGTTCGTCATACACTGATCCCCTGCTATGCTAATTTTGGTATGTTACAAATTATGGAGACGACTTGGAGAGCGCCCAGACGTAGGCGGCTAGATAGATAGATAGATAGATAGATAGATAGATAGATAGATAGATAGATAGATAGATAGATAGAAACGCCCAAAGTGCCTGAGGTTCGCTAAGAAATGCTTCGCATTTAAAACCTCGTCTGTGATCGGTGAAGAATGACGTTCATATTGAAGCGTGGCGTGGTGATATGGGGGCCCGGCACTGCACTGTGCTCGGGATAGCTCATGAGCAACAGGCACGTGCATTGTCGCGTCGCGCTGCGCGCGTCTTTTTCTTCGCAGCGTGACCCGCCTCGCTTCTAAGAAATGATCTTGTTTTCAATATAACCTGAAAGGAGGAAACAGGGAGGGGCAATTGTCTGCATATCAAGCGAGGCTAGATACACCTGTAAACTACAACATCCTCCTTCACCTGCTTCTCCTCCTCATCCTCGTCGAAATACCCTGTACGGGTCGCGCGAAGAAATCGAACTGCCTGGCAGGTAGCGTGCACGCTGCGAACAACTCAGAGCTTCTTTTATTCTTCTTAAGACAAACACCACTACCAGCACTCACATGCACGCATCACGACCTCTTTGTGCACGACCGGAGAGCGTACTTATGCTTTCCAGTTTGTTTTATATTTGAAACAAACTCTCGTCCTGCAGGCAAAGCCCCACTGCACAAATAGTGCACCGGCAGATGGTAAGGGTCGAGCAAATAACCTTTCACGAACGCTCTCCGGAAACCGTGCACCTGCCGTGACCTCACGTATAAAACATCATCTTCCCGGAAAACAATCTACCTTGACTTGGTGGTCACGTTCGGCTCGTTAGAAGCATTGCGTCTACTAGCCTTCGCTTCTTCAGCCGGCTGATCAGTGTTGATCAACGTTTCTGATTTTGTTGCCCCGCCTCGTCCTCGTCATCGTGTATTTTCTTCCTGGAACTATAGGGTAGACTGCCAAAGCAAATACCGAATTATTTCCCGTAGAAGCTTGCGTGTCGACTTGGGATGAGAGGTGAGCGTAGTTGTTTTTAGAAGAGAGGTTGACGTGATGTGCCCGTAGTGTTGTATCAAGACATAGTGCTTCGCTGATCACGTTATATACTAGTTTTTCTACGGAGGACATCCTTACAGTGGACAGGACAGGACATCGTCGCAGCACCACTTGGAGAACTACTGAGTTACTACCGCGCACACGAGCTGCCGGCCAAAGGCACCGAAGCGCACATCCACGAAAGCGCAAACCTTCGTGTGTGCACGAGAGGCAGCCGGCGAGCCTTCATGCGATTTTCTCTTTACCCCAGAAAAGAACCCACTTTCGTCGCCATTCTCGGAACACGGCTGTGGCATGCCGGCCTCCACTAAAAACGTTGGTCAAGCCTTTCATGTCCGGGATCCGTGGTAAAGCTTGTGGGCATCATAAACGGGTATGCGCCACAGACATCGGGTAAATCCCAATACTCACCTCTGGGCCGCTAACAATGAAAGCAACAGTTAGCCCAAAAAACGGGTATGTGCCACAGAATTTGGGTAAATACCACTACACACATGTTCCACTAAAAAGGAAAAAAGGCAACAGTTAGCCCAAGAAATGGCGTGTACGTTACCATAGTCACACCACTGTCACTTGATACTTTGTGGTTATAACAGGTGGTGGCTATACTAAAAGGTGTGGCTACGCTGTTAAGCTTTGTAAAGCTTAAAAAAATCACAGCATATCCACGGAGTGAATGATGATGAGTGGGCGAAGCTGCGGAGGTTCATCGGTAAACCGTGAATCTTCCGTGAATTCTGCCCAGTACATCATCACCGACGCGAGATCGGGCGCGTTTATACTAAAGGTTCGATGAGTTATGACGAGTTGCAGCTCACTTTAATTTTACATGTACGCTGTGAATTTTCATTGTTTAGAAAACCATTGCTTTAGAAAACACCTGGCCTCTTTCGTTAAGCGGCTGGCGTCTTTTCATTTTGCTTTAGAAACATCTGGCGTTCTTTCGTTCTGCTTTTACAAAACATCTGGCGTCCTTCGTTGGTTTATTTCATCAATCAACGGCGTTTTGAACAAAATTTTGATTGTTTAATCACGCACAGGAGAAATCTCACCAGGCACTACCTTGGAGGTAAACAATGGCTGCTAATGGGAATGAGAGACAGAAGAAGTCGGCTTTTAGCTAACACTTACACTTCTACTTCTACTAACGTTTCCTACTGGAACATGCCAATGGCTGCTAATGGGGATTGAGAGACAGAAGAATTCGGCTTTTAGTTAACGCGCACGCTGCGAATTTTTTATTGTTCAACAACGCACAGGAAAAATCTCCCGCCGGCACCACCTTGGAGGTCAAAGCGTAAGACTGGTTACGCACTACGACTACGACTACGAGGGACGAACGGGTGCCGCCTTAAGGAGCTTCGCCCCTAAAAGAGTGTTTAATAAAGAGCAGTGATACAACATATCGGAGCATCTTAAGCGAAGGCTTCTTTGTAAACCTGTGAATAAGAGTGGTATGGTCAAGATGCAATAAAACTATACTACCACCTCAAAGCTTAACGAAGAGTGTTTAATAAAGAGTAGTGATACAACATATCTGGAAACTTGCAAAACATAGAAATGGGTTCGCCTGACGAAGGAAGCGCCACCAGCTTGGCTGTTTCATCTGTATCGGCGAAGCGGAGCTGGTTGAATTGTTCAGTTTGTTTAGTTCCATAGTTGTCTACCAGTATAAAATAATTCACTGATCTTTATGACTACAGAATACAGATTAGAGCTAAATATCACGCATATTCTCAGGTAATATGATGTCCTTTTCTATGGCAGAATCATTTTTTTATATGGAGATGCCTTACTTCAGTCTTTTTTATCAGACATTTTCTCCCATCCCTTCTGCCTCCTCTTTCCGTCTCTCCTTTATCATTCATCTTCTTTTTACAGAGGTTTTGGCAAAAGTTCTGGCCAAAATGCCCAAATGGAGCTCCATACTTCTGCCGAGACGATAAAACACCGAGAGTGCCGCATAATCGTCAGCTTATCTATCTCAATCATACTTTCCTCGGTTGATATAACGTCCAGCGTTAGTTGTCATAATATATGCGCGCGCAACGCGGCTGTCAAGCCATCACCAGGTATGAGATGCGACACACAGGAGTAGACACCACTGACAGAAACTTCTCGCCATTGCATTGAGATTACCTCTCCGGGTCCTCTTTGTTGTTGTTTGCGCCTTTCCTTCTTAACGCCCAACCTTCCTTTATTTTACCTGTCAAGCACCCTTTGAGATTTACGGCTCGTTTGCGCCACTGGGAAGAGAATAAATCCAGCGACTAGGGGACTGCCACCTTCGCAATGGCTCACCATCGCATGATTGCAGTTAGTGCAACGTATCGTCTTTTTACTTTTTCTCTTCGTAAGCTTCTACGCTCTTAGCGAGACGAGCTGTTTGCGGCTCTCTTGTTTCGTATGCCCTTGAAGTGTTCTTCTAGAACTTGTTGCTTGGCAAGTTGCCGCCCGATGGTGTTGAATCTTTGTCCAGAACGTAAAGACTACAACATACAGAGAAAGGAAGTCCGCGTGTTGTTGTTGTGTGTGGCCGTTCCCTGTTTGTCACCTTCGCGCTGTATGCAAGGAAGCGTTGTACTTTTCTTCACGTTCAATGAACAACTTCTTTTTTGATAGTTTAAGCACAGTAACTCTGTTTATACAGAGCGTACGGGTGTAAATCTGTCAGCTACTTGGCCTGTGGATTCCGCCTTGTGCTTGCATCGGCAATACATTGTGCTTGCGAGAAACAACGGAGTTTCTGTTATTTTCCTCGTCCTTTTTCTCCTTCTTTTTCTTCTTCTCAACAGGCGTAAGCAAAGCTCCAGCTTCGCGCTTTTTGCTCGCTTGCCTATACTCCCAGGCGGAAAGAACCAGGCGGAAAGACAGGGGAGGTTAGCCATTTCTTAGACCGTCTGCGTACCCTTTGCTGAGGAAAGGGGAATGATGAAGAATAGAAAGAAGACGCTACAAAAACATAAAAGACAAACAAGCAAACAAAAAAGAAAGTAGATTACGACACTGTTACGCCGTTTGAGGTGTAGTTTGCTGCCCACCGCTGCATATATATGTCTCCCAAGAGGCAAATTCTCTGGTTACAGAAATTCTTGGCCTTTTTCATTCCCGACATTGACCATTCGACACCTTTTACTACGTCTGCGTTTTACTGCGTTCGCGTAATGTGTTCTCGCGTTCTTTCAGTCATGCATTATGTTGTATCGGCAGCAGTCAGTCGTGCTTCCTTTCTTGATTTCACAGAAAGGTTACGTTTCTAGCTATCGATTGTATATTTGTCAACCAAAATTAACCTCGACCCTAACACACATAGAAATTGGTGACAAAGTGTCCCCCTTTGCAAGCGCAATATGTTCGGCGCCTGATTTCACGGCATTGAGGGTCGATGCGACCCAAGGTATTTTGCACGTTCTACCTTAGTTCCTTATTTTATTATATACAAAATCGATCATGAAGCTGTATGATCTTGCGAGAACGATTACAAAGGTTTACTTCCGGCTTTTAATATCGTGACGTGCACATTCTAGTGGCCTGTATGGTTTGCGAGACGACCGATAATATATTCTCTTTTCTGTACCTTATGCGTGCACGCACGGCAGTAACGGAATTTTCCATTTTCGTGAAAGGGTCACCAGAGTGAAACAATTAATCGGTTTCGACTGATAAATTATGATTATAAATACAATAAAATTTTAATATTAGAACAGAAAAGAAAATTCAAATGGGCATTTTTAATTCAGAAGTTGTGAAAGTGTTTGCTAAACGTAAAAGCTCGATGATACGAACACTTCACGAATGTTGCTAGAACGTCGCACTCATCCCAACTTAATTCCTCTGAACACAAGGATAATCTTGGTCAGGAAAGATGACATTCTATACCAATTGTAGCAAAGCGTGCGTTTACCTAGAAGCTGGTCTGAGTAAATGTAACCGTAAGCACACATGGGCAGGCTATGAGATTACAGCAAGACTCCCACATAATTTCCTTGACATTTATTCGTGTAGAAACAATAAGGCTAGAAGCACGAAGAAAGGTCACTGTGATGGAGCAATACGTTCCATCTGACTACGAGCCACTCACTGTGCAACCTTTGATGCAAGAAAACGTCGGGTGGCTTCACCCACGCAGTGCACAGTCGCACTCTGGTCACGTCAACGACATATCGAGTAAAGGCTTGAAAGGTTAAGCTGGATGAACAATATCTTCGCGACACGGCTTTTACCTTATCTGCTACGCGTTTTGTTGCACGCGTTCTCGAAACCGATTTACGGCAGCGGAAGTTTTTGTACTTTCCTGAATGGAGACCTCTGATGGCTCGCACGGCTGGTGGATTTTTTTTTCTTTTTCATAGTGGGCAAACACCAAAGAAAAACGTTGGTGAGACCATAGATACGCCCACAGTTGAACTCAATTATACGCAACGAATTGCTCGTACGCCTACCAAATCCCACACATACAAGACTTCCACTAATCACGTCGCACTGCACAAACGCAGAATCATAATGAAAAGATTACATGCAATCTAATAAATAAATAAACAAACAAACAAACAAACAAACAAACAAACAAACAAACAAACAAACAAACAAATAAATAAATAAATAAATAAATAAATAAATAAATAAATAAATAAATAAATAAATAAATAAATAAATAAATAAATAAATAAAAAGTGTACAGCGTGTGTCAAAGGCGTACCCGCAGTATATCTTTCCCCTCATTATGTCACCATGGGAGTAGACCTCGCTAGAAAACTTCATTCCGCCCGGCCGAAGACGACATCTTGTGTATGCAATTGTGGCTATCATTGTAGCATCGGTTTTTATTCCTCTGACTAAAAGGCTGTAAGCACAGCAGAAATAACTCGTTCGCGTATTCAACGCGGGACGTTGGGTTCGGGTAATGGCATGTGATGCAATCTCCTGTGGCTAGGTGCCCTTAATGAAAGGCTCCCTTGTGGACACTTGGAGGTCTGTGAGAGGTGCGAGCGAGATCCCTAATTACCGCTTCTCGCGAAATCGCTGAAGCATTCTGCCGAGACGCTAAATTAACCTTCTGAAGGCGCGAACGTTTCGTAAACGAATTCCCAGCCACTAGCTGGATGCGCTGCAACGCCGTTGCTATGCACTTCGTGGTTCATGGTAACGGTACCGCAGTATACTGTGGGAAAGTGCCAACATGAGCAGGCAGCTTGTGTCAGCATATATAAAAAATAAAGTAGCGCAGAAGCCTAGAAGTCCGTGAACTCTGCATTATGGTCATGCAGGATCCAATACATCGGTTTTGACTTAATGTGGCGTAACTGTGAATCAACCTCTTTAGACCCAGTATGCAACCCCGCCGGTGATAGCTGTGATTATTTTCGCTGTTAAACAGCAGATGATGTGTGTTAAACCGCGGGTGCGTAGTGTGAAGCCAGGTGCGTGCTACATGTTATGTAAATCATGTGCATAACTTTCTTTTATACTGTCTTTGGAAAAATGAATATACTGAGCCGTACATAACTGCTGTCCTTTCACAGAGCGTCTTTTTGATCAGGCCCGAGGGTTAAACACCATGTTGAATCAATGGTAGCTACGCAAAATTGGCACGTGCGTCAAATCTTAATTTGACGCACGCCGCAATGACGCACGCTGGCGTTGTCGCTTTGCGCCCACTGATCGACCTTAGTGCAACTATGGCGCTTGCCAAAAAAGAAAAAAAAAGGAGCGCTTCTACAATTCTTTTTATAATGCCAGACCGCTTAAATGACGTGTCTTCAACAGCAACAGCGGCGCTTGAATGTAGAAAGGTTGCTTCGCCCGATCTGGAAAACTGCTCATGGTTAAATTTCTACTGAAATGTCGTAAGTGAAACAAGCTAGAAGATTGTGAGATAGCCCGAGCGCTGTGGGGGTGTCCAGAAAAGTACATTTTGCTTCCCTCCCGAAATTTACTTTGTTTCGGTACCTGATATTTTCGATGAGTGAGCAAACAGTTGGAACTTGCTTGGACGCGCCATACAGTTCATGGATACCCGTGTTCAAAGCATCTTGCTGAGTACTAAAATCTTGAATCGGAAACTATGCAATCCGCTGACGTAAGAACTGTGGCTTTACGTTTCCCTTGCTTTATTAACCATTTTTTCAGCATGGTGCCTACTTCATGTATTTCACTTCAAAACACTTTCATAGTAATTTCTTTATTTAACAATAGCATTCGATTCACTGCTGTTGCAGCGGAGTTCAGCATATCAGGATCCTTTCGGCAACCTGCATTGGCAATGAAAGTAATTTATTTCTCTAACACAAAGAAAGTACAAAATATGAAAGATGAACGGGAGAGTTTTTCTTACAAAGGTGAAAACGAAATTCTTCAGACACGCGCTGAACTATGGCGTTCGCTAGATTTTCAAGGAAGCAAATTTCGCACTAAACTATAGCGAAGCAGACAAATTTATTATTACGGCAGCGTGATAACATGTGCAATAAAATTTGATACACTGGCAATTAATATAGGTAAGACACTGTCGTCAGTAAAAACTTGAAATGGTTATGTATTGTTTGTTTTAGGAGGTAATGAGCACCTGTGAGAGAAATGAATATCAGCAAACGTTTGTGCATCTCTAGAGCGCAATAAAAAGTTTCAGCTTTCTTTTTTTCGTAATTGAAATCTGAAAGTATGGCATCCGCGCAAAAACGGCAAAAAAGAGTTTTATGTGTAGCAGTTTTAATTGTGTACCGAATACTCTTTACCGTTCCTGTTAACGTTCTCATACACATGCGTCGGTCAAACAGCGCGCGCATCCCAACTATGCACTTTCCAGAGCCGTAAACTGCGCTGTAAAAGGAACTTACATCGCGCATACACTGCCATTTTTCCTATCTCACACAGTAATTAAAGCAGTATATAGGTAGCAATGCACTGGAACATCGTTAACTACACGTAATATCTCTTGCAGCATTTTATCACCGCCTAACATGCGTGTTTAGGCGTTTAGATGCAGCTTTACGTGTGAACGAAGCACATGCGGGGGAAAAAAGACCATTCGTAGTTATGCTGATATATTGCAAGATCTATGAATCTATGGCACCGTATTCCCGAAGCGAAACGTAATAGGTTCCTCTTGAATGTCGTTATCCGATAAGAGCGGGGTAAACAGGAACATAAATGATAATGAAGGTGTGTGTATGTTCGATGTTATGCAGAAGACTTACAGTAGTATACCAGTCAAATACTATTGATGTGTAATCTATACAAGCCCAAGTTGGCCAAGAAGAGAAGGCTGTCGCCAGAACAGCATAAAGATTATTTAGCAATGCGTATTCATTCATAAAGATCTGCTTCTAACTGATGTTCGGCTGATTACCTTAAGAACGCGGTGCGCAGAGAAGAGACATGTCAAAGCTCAGGGCATTCCACATAGTATAAATCTCAAGGTTAATAGCACCATAACAAAAACTGTTCCCATAATTTTCATGGCATTAACCGTCACGTCTTACAGCACCATTCTGCTGCGGTAAACACAATCTAAACACATACCGAGACGAAAAGCACAACAGCATATAACGAACTGCTAAGCAAGTGAGGCTGACTAATGAGTTGGAACATGAAACATTTAAGTCTGCACGTCGTTTTCTCGTTTTTCATATCGTTTATCAGCGCCGCAAAAAAAAGTAAGCATTGACAAACAATATAAACGAGACAAAAAAGAAGAAAGAGAAGCAATCGAGTGAAAAAAAGGCGCTTAGCGAAATTTGCCGGGTTACGCATCCACAAGTTCGGCCGTCTGCGGATAAACAAACATAATTTTGCCTTCCACGCTGTCCGGCAAATTAATCAATCCTCCTAGCACTAAGTGCAATTCGAGATTGAGAATTAATGGGAACTACAGCAACCAATGGGAGTCCTCCAAGCGCTTCACTTGCGTGACAAGCGAGCGAACTAGGTTTTAATGCATTCAAGTGTGAAAAAGAAAAAGAACGAAAAACGACAAAGTTGCAGTGCATACTTTTCCTGGAGAAACAACGAAGCATCCAAGGAGATTTTAAAAAAAACCTCCTTGGAAGCATCTAAATATTTGCGTCCTTGAAAGCCTCCGTCTCAGAGCCAGATCCTATGTCGCGTTTCGCATTCTATTTCCGCGCAGTATTATGAGTGCTAAGGTTCAGTATTATGTGTGCTACATCTACAAGACTGTGTGATTTATGGATGAAATGGTACAGGGCATGTGTCCACTGCACTGCGTTTTTTATGAAACAAATCAATAGCTGTCGCTCTCGAATCTGTGAGCTATCTCCTTTCTTTGCCATTTCATTACATAAATAATTTAAAACTTGCGAGCGGAGGCACAGTAATTCGTGACAAAATAGTCCCGCTATCACGTGGCGTAGTAAGGGCGACGTGTTCTGCGCAAATAAACGCTGAGGAGAACTTGTTAATAAAGGCTGGTCGCGTCCAGTCATGGTCTAAAAACTCACAGAATACCTTATGCATTCGCCTAAGGCGACTGGAATGCGAAGGCCATCTTCTTTTTCTTCTGAGTCATGTATTGATCCTCCCACACCCCCATCGAAAGCTTTCTGCACCTAAAGTGGCTTTGCACTGCCTCCATGATAGGTCCGCTTTTGACTACGCTACGATGTCATGCGATGACGGGATAAATGACGGCACAAAACCTCAGATATGTCATGTCATGATGACGTCATGTGGTGACGTCATCACGTGATGACTTGTTGCACCAGTCGTGCTGACGCCGCAGACACCGACGGTCTATTTTCGCATTTCATGAGGCATCTAATGGTTTCACCATAAAACAAGAAACCCCTTCACTTCTTGCGACAAATACAATAAGAGCTAAATGTTAACTGACTGAAAAGAGGAAAGAAAGGAAGGAAACAGAAAAGGAGAAAACCAGGAGGTTAACTTCAAAAACTTCTGGTTGGTTACCCTACACTGGCGGATTAGGGAAAGGGAATAGAAAGATGAGAGAGAAAAGCCTGGAAATGTTGTAAGGCGGACCACACCGTTTGTACGTTCTGTTAAACAGTATGTTCTGTAATACAAAGCGTAATGTGTTTTTCTTTCTTTTTACTATTCTGTCATGCTTACCAGCATTTCATCAACTGCTCGCTTCCCCTATCTTCGATGTCATTCCGGTTCGCCTATAATTTTCTTTCCACTCGGCAACACACCATTAATATTGAGCCAGGCAGTATATCTTACAAGGTCACGGAAGACGAATTTCCCCTAGCTGCAGCTTTCCTCCTTCTTTATGTATACTTCTTTCTGGCTTGGCCTAAGCTATCTTTTTTCTTCTTTCTATTTATTCGTTATGCTATAAAGGTATTTCGAAATCATCTTTCCTTCATAAACGTTCACTACCTCACCATCGCTGAAGACTTGCCGCGCAACGCAAGCACTTCGCAAAGTTTCCAAGTTTGGAAGAAGTGTTTTATTTTGCCGTTCTCAACATTACTATTGTTTCTACGTTCCGATTAGATTTCAGCTACGCTTCATATTTCGTCCCCTGTTTTCATTTCTTCAGCAATGGCAACGTCTTACTTCGACGAATTGAACATTGGAGGCATTGCTTGGAGAACAATTTTCAGACACACTTCTTTTTCTTTTGTGTACATACTTGGTTGTTTCTTGTCAGGGTACTTCCTCCCTCATTGTTTTTTTTTCTTTTTTTTGACTGAGTAGCAAGAAAAGGCAACTGAGCAGAAATGTCGAATGCAGTTCTCATCAACGTTGAGTCGGGACTGTTCCTATGAGTTTTCCCGGTTCAGACTTTCCCTCGATGTTCCCCTTAACATGGAATACGAAGCCGTAAGTGCTCCTAAAATATGCGTTTTTGTCAGTACTAATAAAGAGGTGGACTTTTTAAAGATCATTATTACTGAAAAAAAAAGAGAGTTGGGCACGTCTGTACAGAGGCAGCGCATACTACAGACGTGAAGACGTGAGAGTTATAATTACTAAACCACGAACAGTGAATTTAAGACTTCCATTACAAGCGTGCAAGCGCTGAGCTTGGATACATCGCAAAAATTAAAGAAAAAAGAAAAACAGACAACAGTGGAGACCTAAGCAGTGCGATACTTGCAGTATCTCGTAACTCGTTCGTGATAAACGCTATAGAACACCGCCAGCATTCAAAGCCGGCGATATTGAGTGCGGTGAACCAGCATTCATGCGAGCTTTTCTCGTTCAGCGATTTCGCAGCACACAAACATATTGGCGGACGCGCAAGGTGTTATCGACCGCTGTCTGCCACAATACCGTCAAGCTGTGCCCACACCGGCGTACCTGTAAATACTTCGCCTTGCATTCAAGTAGGTTCTTTCTTTTCGGAGGCAAGGCGAGTGCTCTCGAAAGCCGAACGCTTATTCAGCTGCATTCGTAACGACATCCCAGGAAACGCGACCTACAGAATTGCTTATCACAAGAAATACCCATATAACGCAAGCCATGAGACACAATGAAATAGGAGAGTCTCTTGCAGCATCCTTCGGTAATGCACTTTGAAGAAGCTACGCAAACTTCCATCGCTCCCTGCCTTCCTTTCCTTCTCGCTTTATCTCTCTCCATTGTGTGCCGAGTATCTTTACCAGGTGAGTGGACGCGAACCCATTTCGTAATATTTTTGCCATGGCCTAGGAGTCTGTATAGCCACGCTCCATGCAAGCCCGCTGCGTCAAAACGTTTTCTCCGGATCATAGCGGCACGTAAATTGAAGGCAAAGTAATAGGCACAGATAATATGGTCGGAAGAAGAGATGCTATTGAACCCTGTATAAGGAGGATGGTGGTGCAATGTTCTGTGCTGCAGAGCCAGACTTCGCCTTTGTGTAAGATTATACATATACTATGCGATCTGCATTGACCGGTTAAAGGATTCTGCATGTATAGTCACGCAATACAAACAGGCTCTTTTCATGAACAAGACAGCCCACATGAATATCAAAATATATTTCAGTTTTGCCGGCCTATTGTGTGCGAGAGCATGCTGATATAATCAGGTGTTCTTATCTCCCTCTTGGTTGAAAAGATGTCGTCGTAGCGCAAAACATTTCGGACAAGGCACGAAATGAATGCGAAACAAACAAACGTTTTGAATGTCGTATACATTTCAATCATTCTCCGAAAGTTTTTGCTTTAAGACGACACCACGGACTACCAAATGACCCGATCATGCATCTTGGTTGAGATCTGGACGCATTAATCATCTATCCGTTCTAGCGCGTTGTTAGAAGTGCGGGATATTCTTTCACTTGCTCTGATAACCACTAACAGGATAGAGACCACGAGCTGAGGGCTAAGTGCAGGTCGCTTAGAAACAACCTTGTGGTTTGAATAACATACTTCAGCAACCCCCTGTTGCTGCGTAAAATTTCCGGAGATATCGAGGACGCCCTGTAACCTATTCGAACGGAACGCTGTGCTAAAGGATCTGCGCGACAAAATGCAGCAGCTGTAGTGACGCCTCTAAACGCATGGGGAAGCGTGCAAAGCAAGTTACATACAATAAAAGACGACAAAAACCTTTTTTTTTTTGCGCTGCCTTTAGGCTCCAGAGGAACTGCAATATTTATGCACCATGACTTTCGATCACAGCTATCAGTGGTTAACCTCCAGGGCTACACGCGGAGCCTTATTTATTCGACAATTCATTGCCAGCACATTGTTTAATGAAAAAGAGCGAGAAATATAGACCAAACCCTCGTATTCCTACGTATGTGAAGCGAAGCTTTATTGAATCGGTTAATTTTAATGAGATACAGCCCCAGACATACGATGCGTCCAATTCAACCTTATACATCCAGCTCTTCTCGGAGCCTAAGAGCATCTCTTGAGAAGTAGTAAGCTAAGCCATTAGCAAATGTTATTATACTGCTATCTAAGCGACGAAAGTGCGCGGCAACAACGCGCTTCTTTATTTTTGTTCTCATTCTTTATTCTTTACCCACCCTCGTCTATCTTTTCTTAAAGCTCTTCGTGTGTCCTTATCCGCGGTGATTATATTAAACGACAACTCAAAAGCAGGATGTAAGAAGTGGACCGAAATAAGAACGAAGCATGAAAGGCGACGGATCAAGGTGAAAACTTCGAGAGCTCCCGATAAAAAGCAAAGAAGGGAAAGAGCGAGGGCTTAACATCCATCTAAATTCTGGAGACTACATCGGCGAAGCACCAGGGTTCCCGCATTACACACGAATGAAAGCATCGCGGCAGGCCCGGGTTTCGTCGATGATGCTCGATGATGAAGATAAATTCTCTTGTTCTTTCTTTTTTACTAAGCTTCGTAGTATATATTCTTCCTTCATCTCTCTCAGTGCCACGGGAAACGCGTATATAAAGAGGCAGAGAAGATACGTTAATATATATAAAAATAAAGTAGTGACGAAATACGAGGAATTCATCTTTCGGAACCCCCTCTGACGGCCGGGTCTTTCGCGAACAAGGCATGATATCTCTTCCGCTACGTGCATTCTTTGCTGTTTTCTTTCTGCACCTGTTCCTTTTATTGTACTTTATACTAGCAGTCATGCTTGTACACATCGCTACTTTGTTTTCGCTGGTACAGGTTCTTCCGCTGTTGCATAATGCATGTACGTACGACACCGCTGTAGAGTTAGGGCACGTAATGTCGCTTCCCTCCTCCTATCTTTAAGCATGAGCTCGTACGTTACGTTTAGCCTCAGAATGGTGGTAAGCGGAGCCTGTCGGCGCGTAGACAAACTAGTGCGTTCTAAGCGCCCGTGTCGCGTGCTCCCTTAATCGCTCTCTCGTTTTGGCACCGTTTGCTTTAGTGTACCTTCAAGCCTTTTGTCGATGATCGAATGGTGCACGTGTAAACTCTTCACCGGTTTGGAAATCACCCGGCGATCCACGCATGCCGAGCTCCATCCCGATCAGACTTGCCCGAGTGATGTACACGTATAGCTGGTGTTCGTTTATGACACCAAGCAGTGCACGAAATCGACTAGCACACGGAAAGCGAACAAACGGCCGCCGTGTATTCCCTTTCTGTATCCTGGTCGTTTACGTGCGCTGTTTGGTTTCATAATGCTATACCAGCAAGCCTAAAATCTCAATATATGGTGTTCGGTGTATTATAGCCGGTATAAGATTGTTCGCGGTGAAATATCAGCCACGTATTTCAGAGAAAGGTAAAGGAAAGGTGAAGGTACCACGAATTCATTGTGAATATGGCATTGCCCGAATAGGCAAAAGCATTGTAAACACACATTCAAATTGTCTTAATCTCTTGTCTTAACCCTTTCAGCCCTGGATTTTTTATTTTGGTCGGGGACTATTTTTGTGCGTGTTTTCCTAATAGGTATGACCTCAGAAGACCACAAACGAAACATTGAGCCAGTGGTGCAAGTATTAACGGATTTACAGACATGACATCAAATTAGGTCATCAGGGCTCAGCAGTTGTGAAATCCGAAAATGGCGCTTACCCGCCTCAGCTGACCCACCTCGGGGTCACCCAAGACTTCGGTCAAGCTTCTTCTTCTTTGCGGCTCCCAGCTCCGCAAGCATGTCACCATTTTGGTGTCAATCGCAGTGGGGATCATTGAAGAAGTATTCCCCCAAGAATGGGCAGTGTTGGTTTCATTTCCTAGGTGCTAGGGGAATTATTAGGGGCGAAGCTCCTTAAGGCGGCACCCGTTCGTCCCTCGTCGTGCTCGTAGTAGTGAGTAACAAGTCTTACCCTTTGACCTCCAAGGTGGTGCCGGTGGGAGATTTCTCCTGTGCGTTGTTGAACAATAAAAAATTCGCAGCGTGCGCGTTAACTAAAAGCCGAATTCTTCTGTCTCTGTAGAAGTGTAAGTGTTAGCTAAAAGCCGACTTCTTCTGTCTCTCATTCCCATTACCAGCCATTGTTTACCTCCAAGGTAGTGCCTGGTGAAATTTCTCCTGTGCGTGATTAAACAATAAAAATTTTGTTCAAAACGCCGTTGATTGATGAAATAAACCAACGAAAGACGCCAGATGTTTTGTAAAAACAAAACGAAAGAACGCCAGATGTTTCTAAAGCAAAACGAAAAAGACGCCAGCTGCTTAACGAAAGACGCAAGGTGTTTTCTAAAGCAATGGTTTTCTAAACAATGAAAATTCACAGCGTACATGTAAAATTAAAGTGAGCTGCAAGTCGTCATAACTCATCGAACCTTTAGTATAAACGCGCCCGATCTCACGTCGGTGATGATGTACTGGGCAGAATTCACGGAAGATTCACGGTTTACCGATGAACCTCCGCAGCTTCGCCCACTCATCATCATTCACTCCGTGGATATGCTGTGATTATTGTGTGATGGTGTCAATTGACACCGCCAGGGCCGAAAGGGTTAAAGAACTCTATATGTCGATCTTTCACCCTTTCCATTTCTACTTCGGAAGCTCTTCCAATTGGCCACTGGGGTTTTGCTGGGATATGATGTCCCAAATAAACAGCGTGGAAGTGGGTATGCGCAATAGCGAATGAACGTTTAATAACGGGAGCCTTCTCGGTTTCACTGACGGCCGCCGATATCCCTGTACGTGAATTTGGCTGCAATCACGCGAGTCATGCGATAAGTCATAAATGAATTCATGTTCAGTACTTGTACACTCCTAAGAATGGAAGCAGCAAAATACGCGATAAATTGTTGAGTTCGCTACAGTCCGAGCCCCTGTAATGTTCTCAAGGACGGAGCTGTAAGCTCGTGTTTCAGGTAAGTGTGTCCGGCTGAACTATATGTCTGTCTCCAGCGAGACCTATTGGGGTAAACAAACCCTCCTTCTCGTACAAAATGTGCATGCTACAACCTTAAATGATGGTATAATCGATTTGTCTTTTAATTAACGGCAGAGCTGCTTAAGTTCTTCATTGCACCGGGTAGTGAGAACAGAAATGATCATCACTATGAACTGGCACGAGCTCACTTTGTGCTCCTCTTCATCTTCTGCTTCACTTCCACCTGGCCGCCGCAACCCCTGCACCGATTTTTCCGGCCATGGAATGCAATAACTACGATGAGCAAGCATGTTACGGGACTAAAAATCCCGTAACATCAGGTAACAACTAGTCACGGGACTTGAATCACGTAACATCACGTAACAATTTGTCACGGGACTAAAATCACGTAACAACTGCTCACGTCACTAAACCCACGTAGTGTTAAGGCGTTTACTTGACGGCGCTCAGCGACAATACGCAATGGCGACAGTCGGGTCAAAGCACGGATTCTCAGCGCGAGCGGCGTTGTTTCAGGAGAAGCCGAAGAGGACTACCCACTAGAAGGCACTGGAGAGCGCAACCCATTACTCACTTCCAAGGCTTCGCTACAATTACCCCGGGTACGAAAAGGGAGCCGCCCGGCGACCTAACAGCTTGTCACTATGAGCGGGTCATAGTAGGCCTTGAGGCGCTCCACGTTGAAAATGTCGCGCCCTCGACGGCGCATGTCTGAAGGTGGTTCAATAGGTTCAATCAAGTAGTTGACAGGGGATGTGCGCTCGACGACCCGGTAGGTGCTTTCGTATTTCGGCAGTAGTTTTGAAGAGAGGCCAGCTGCACTGAGCGGCAGAAGAGCGTACGCAGTGGCACCACCCCTTCTGAGCCCGCGTTCCTCCCCGGAGCTCTCGTATGGCTCTCGGTCCCTACCAGTAGTACGACCTAACAGCTAGGCCCGTGGAATGTTCCTGCCAAAACAAAGTAACAGCTAGTCACTTGACTGAAATCACGTAACATCGTGACAGCTAGTCATGTAACTAAAAATCACATAACACCACGTAAGAACTAGTGACGCGATTAAAATCACGTAAGATCACGTAACAACTAGTCACGCGACTCAAATCACGTGACATGCTTCCGCCAAAATCACGTTACACGTGCGCAGTGTGGTGAACCGACCGAAACGGGAGAAGAATAGCCAAGCCCAGCAGTACTTAGTACTAGTACTAACAAAAACTTGGCATATCTAGCAAAACCTTGGCATTACTAACAAAAACTTAGACGACAAGTTGAAACGTAGACAAGTTGACTTACCATTCATGCGTTCTCAGTACTTTTCTGCATTTGGAAATCCAAGGTCTTCCGTCAGTGCCAACGGGAGCGAGCTTTCAATAAGGCTAGCGAACCCTTTTCACGAACTTCCTTTTTTCTCGGAATGAAACTTTTGCGCGTCACAGACGCGTACACGCCAGCAATATCGTCGTGGCTCGTCCGTGGCGCACTTGGTTTTCGCGTCGCTCGCTCGACGTTGCAGCACGCGTAACTAAATTTTGCTCAGGCGACGCAATATATTCGCATGACTCGCGTTTTCATTCCTCAACCACGTGCTTGCTTGTGAATTACAGTTATATAAAATTCGTTTGATTACAGCTGCCGCAAGCGAGCGCGAGAACACGGGTGGCTTATATAGCGTCATTTCGCCAGTGGACGCAATATTGAGCCCCACGTTGATGCCGTCATGAGAAATTTAATAACACTGTCGCCCCAGGAACGATCGGGGCGATCCCGTCGGTTATGAGAAAACATGCCAACGTCTGGACTGTACTTTCAAGTTTTTATTTTGTAAAGAAACGCTAATAGAAAAAAACCCAGGGCGGTTCTCTGTGCTGTACGCTTTCTCGGTGATGTGCGACAGGCCAATAACGAAGAGAATTCAGCTTCCGCGCAAGACGTCAGTAGAATATTACTTACGCGTAACTTGCATTAGAAACAGTTACTTTCTCTTTCATTCTAGATAACCGACAGGCAGTTGTAATTTGGAAGCAATCTGACGGGCTATACGCTTACTTGTCAACAGAATACTGCCAGTCGAGAAAGAGAGAGAAAAAAAGATGAGGAAATTAAGGGAGGTTAACCAGACGAGCGTCTGGTTTGCTACTCTGTACACTGGGGGTAGGGTAGTGGGGCAGGTGCTTAAGTAGATTTTTTTCAGGGGAGGGGGGGGGGCGCTCAACCAGGTTTATTCGTCAACCAGATATTGCTTGTGAATTACAGTTACATAAGGTTCGTACGTGTGTTTGTATGTATATGCGTGTTTATGTACACATGCCAAATTGAGAAATTTCTGAGGAGTTTGAGGCGCACTTCTTAGAATGGTCAGCTAAATGGCTGCCATATCCATTCTTTACGTTTTTGCGGTGTTGACGAGCACGATCACTGGAACTTTGTCCGGTTTGACCTACAAATACTTTCCCATTCACTTGGCAGTCAGCGCTTGTACCAAGGTCTTTGTTCCTTTATGGTCCTTGTTAAAATCAAGCTGTTTCATACTCAGCTCAAATTATCAGCCAACTAGCCCTCATCAAGTGGTTACTAATTACCATCAGGAGACAAATCACTGGACAATTAAGGCTCATATATTTGTTTGCTGAACACATTGAATATATATATATATATATATATATATATATATATATATATATATATATATATATATATATATATATATATATATATATATATATATATAATTGTTTGCTAATGTATGCGCATATGACCGCGTACGTGCGCGGTTCGCTATTGTAATTTGTCGGCGCTAGCAATGAAATGCCACAAGTGGCTTTACAAACTGCGGTTATGGTAGTATTGACTCAATCCTACGTGTTTTTCGCTATTCGTAAACACCACAACAGTGATACAAATTGAAACCTATTTGCGGTAGATGTGTGAAAGCTCTCTTTATTGCAGCATTCTATAAATGTTAGTCAAAGCCAAGTTTCTCATACATTGGAGATTACGTTCGCAAACCCAGTAAAGTATACTCCTCCGAAAAAAAAAGAAAGAAGAAAAGAAAACGACGGACAGTAACGAAAACGACATCTTTATAAGGTTTCTAATATTTGAAGAACGGACCTTCGTGGGTTTTCGTTTTCCCCTGAAAGCCGCTTACAGTCTACACGGTTCACTCACCAGGGAATAAACTGGATATGGAGCTAGTGGGCGCAGTCTTAAGTAATGGAAAACTTGACTCCCATTCATTTTCTTTAAACTCACAACCATTTCCTCCTTACTCCGTCGCCTTAAATACATGCACTGCTTTCGAATTGCAACCTCAAAAAAGCTGGCCGCCCGCAAAGCCGCTATGCTTTGAAACATTTTTTCAACTCGACGAATTTCTTGTTTTGTATTTTTCAATAAAAACGTCACTAAGAGCCACCTAGCACGTCTATTTAGAGGCGTCTCTTGACACTCTTTCAGTTCACACTACCGGCCTCATAATTCACTTTTGGTCTGACATCCGGTTTTTTATTCATTTCCGGTTTCCACTACCCTCATCATTATATAGCTGACGCACTTTCTTTCACGGAAGCTTCGTCAGCACAGACCATGCCGGTGTGCCAGGCTCCACCAAGAATTTACCGACTTCCATTTCCGTTACGGAAGCGACGTCAATAAAATCTTGGTAGGGCCCGGCACAGAATACTTTCGCTTTGCAAAGGAATATTTCTCATCTCCAAAGCTGCTGCTCGGAGCGCAGTCCAATTCCGTGATTTTCCGCATTCTTAACAACTCTGATTGACTCGCTGATTTTCTCAAAACACACTGTTGGCGACACTTTGCAATACAACGAAATTTTAGACCGTCCAGCATAGCACCCCATCAACGTAGGGCATATTAGACGCCGTCAAAATTTATGACATCACGGCGTTTGGTGCGCCAATTTCAAGGTGTCGTAGCCACACGCATTTTCTTTTTGCACGTTTTCTCGCTCACCAAGTGTATTCTTGCGTCAAGCGTGGTGTTTTTAGAATTGTGAAAGAGTAAATAATAATATGAAAAATTCGTTTTTCTGTTTAGTGTCCATTTAACAACTTTTCCTTCCAGGTTGAAGGCCTGCGTTGTGCCTGTTTCTCCACTGCACAGATTTTTTGAGACGCGGTGTCGACGCATTCGAAGTAAGCGTGTGAAGGCGTTTCATCATCGGTACCATCTTGTTTCTCGTCTTGGTCGAGCGGCAGCACTCTCTTACGTCTCTGTTGTTATAATGCCGGCTTCTAGTCTGGGCCCGTATTCTCAAACGATCGCAAAAGGCGATAGTCGCGTTTGGTGACGTAGAATTTGATGCGTTCAATAAGTAAAAAAAACACTTGCCTGTGACGTCATTGTTGCAACTGGCCGTTGGTAGTACGAATGTCTCACAACACAGGAGTGAGCGCACCGTGCGAGAGCAGAACAACCCGAGTGCGGCGTTTTCGAGCGTGTGCTGCTGCTTCTACGCAGTGGCCAGGCTTGGCCGGCTTGGCTGTGGCTACTTGAAGTATAAGACGTTTTGAAAGTGCTTTCAACGTTTTTTTGTTCAATTATTTAATGCACAGTATAATATTTAAAGAATGCAACCTTGCGTGAAACGTATTTTCGTTGAGAGTTCAACACGGCGTACTCGGAGAGTTCAGTTGTAGCGTGCCGCCGCAGCGACATCGTCTCAAGATCTCAACATGTTGCCGGCTCGGGATAAACCACGCGAGCAACGCACGGTTCATGTTCCTGGGACGTTCAAACCATGAAAAAACACGCGCTGGCAAAGAACGAGTGTTGATAACACCCCAAGGTAATGCTCGACGAAAGCTTCAGCGTAAAAAATGCTGCGTATATCCACCGAGGATTGAATACTAGAAGCTACCGCCTACGTCACTGAAATGCTAGACTTCACCACGAACCGACGGTTAACGGTGCCTTCGTTTATTGCAAATATGTCGAGAGCACCGTCGAGCACCATGACGCAAAATTGACGTTGGCGGAATTACGAGATGGCGCCCTAACTTTTCCGGTTTGCTCAATAGCCAATCAGCGCGCACCAAAGGCGATACTTTTGCGATTGTCGCCTTTTGAGTATACAGGCCCTGCTTGAATTCTCAGGAAACCACCAAGAAGCTGCCTTACCGCAGCATCGAAACTCTTATGAGTAAGCTTCTTCAACCAAGAGAGAGAGAGAACAGCTTCATTAAAAAATAAACGAACCCCAGTCCGGGTCCGCTTTAAAGGGCCCCTCACCAGGTTTGACAATTTTGAGCTGAGGAGCGCAATGCATACACTGGGCGTTCACGACCACGTCTGCCAAAATTTGCAAAGCTACGCGCCGCAGAAATGGGTCAAATTTCAAGCTGAACGCTGCTTGCCATGAAACTCTATGGCTGCTTGCCCTTCTCGCGGCCGCGCGCCCAGAGAATGAGGGGATGACACACATGAGGGAATGGCCCTACGTAGATGGTAGTGCTGTGACGTCGGTCGTCTACGTAGACGACTGTGCTCTGACGTCGCCAGCAGTAGCACGTGATACTGCGATAATTATTTGACACGACATGTGTAGTTCGCGCAATTTGTTTTTTAATAGATGAATAAAACTTGAGAGTAATAATAACACACACAAACGGAATGTGTGCATTGTCTTTTTTTAATTTTTACTGCAGCGAGATTCGACATTAACCTACCTCCGCATTGTGCCGACGCTACCCGAGCCCTTACAACGAAACTAATTTTCCACCGCGTTCCAGTGCTCATTAGGCTCATTTATCCTCCCGCGTCTAACTAGATGTTCATGCGGCACACCGCTAGTCTCGCGTCCGTACAAATGCCGCAGCTTTCGTGCTCAGTAATAGGTTGAAAGCCAAGTGATCGGCGAGGGCGCATTCGGCATAACTTGCAGAGACGAAATGCAAAGAACGCCGCCACAACACCGCTCGCGTCTCGGGGGCTCGGGCTGGTTCGGGCATTGTAGGAAACTCTATGGGTTCGGGCACGTCATGCGCTCGTGACATTGTGTGCGCATGACGTGTTCATGCGTATGCGTTATGTGATCCTCCCGCTCGCGTGCCGAAGAGGGCAGGGAAGGGATTTGGCTGACGAAGGCTACACGGGGCGAGCGGCAAGGGTTTGCAGCTCGCCTCCTCTCATCATGGTTTCGCGCCGCTACAAATTATTGTTTTTCTCGGCTTCTAACGGACCGATTAGAAAAATTATTGTGACATAATGCTCCTTATTGGGCTCGCAAGAACTTCCAATGTCTAACAAAAATTCGTTATGTCACCGGGTGAGGGACCCTTTAAACCAAGATAGATAGACGGACAAACAACGAACTTTATTGGATCCCGAGGGGTTACTGACAGAACCCCCTAATGAGGGGCCGCTGTAACCGCTGGCCGCGTCCTCGAAAGAAAGAAAAACGAATGCGACCATGGTATTATAAGGCGACGCTATTACGTCACCTCGACTCGCGGCAGGGAATTTTTTCTATCTTTCCGCCACATACGACAGTCATTCAGTTGTGATGGCATTTTTCAGGCCTTTTTTCTTAGTCGCCGTGATCAGTTTATCGTTTTTTTTTTGTATTTCCTTTCATTTCGAGCAAATGTCGTTGTGTACAGTCAAGGAGGTTTACAAAAAAAACCCTCCTTGTGTACAGTATAAGAAAAAGAACGCCCGCTGAACGGTAGCACGCGATATTTGGAAAGGAAAGACGAAATACTTTCCCATATTAATAATGATTCCTAAGATTTAACGTACCGAAAGCACGATATTATTATGAGGGACGCCATAATGGAGGACTACGAGAATGTCGACCACCTGGAGTTCTTTAACGTGCACCTAAATCTAAGCACACGGGCCTCAGCATTTTCGCCTCCATCGAAAATGCGGTCGCCGCGGCCGGGATTCAACCCCGCGACACTCGGGTCAGCAGTCGAACACCAGAACCACTAGATCACCGCGTCGGGTACTTTCCCATGTTATCTCTAGCGTTTTCCCTCTTATCCTGCCTCTTGTTGATGTCCTGTTTAGACCGATTCCTGGTCTACGGTATGCAATAAATAAATAAAATAAAATTAATAATCGGATGCAGGAGCTAGCGAAATATGACTGTCCCGGATGTGGCTAAGTAGGTCAATTAAGAAAAAGAAATTGCGTCTGCGCATGTATGATCTGAACAAAAAGAAAAATAGCGAGTAACGTCTTTGCAGTGAATGACGACGCTGCATTCTCGCGTTGTCACCAGTGCAAGAAACAGTTACAGCGCCGAAGACCGTGTAATGAGTGCTGATCAGAACCTAGTGTTGAATAAAATGATAAATAAGAAATAAAGGAAAGCACATAAAGCTCCTTATAATTTTCAAATAAAGTTAGTCACAGAACGGCAGCGGACAGGATAACGTGTTCGTTGATGTTTTGATATCTTTAGATAATTTTCTAATAAAGTTGGTTACATAATGGCAGCAGAGAAAATGTGTGCATCTGTGTTTTGAGGTGCACTATTCTCTTTTTCTAACTTCGCGGGTGCCATTAGGAGCATGTCTGATTGCCATCCGATCACACTTGTCACATCATAAATTACGCACCTCTTGATTATCTCGTTATAGTTTTCCTGTGAGAAAAGCTTCCTCGCATAAGCGTGTTCAGCGCTTGTCCACGGTCTCCTGACGATTCAGGTACGGCGAACTAATCGCGCGAAGATAAATTATCGCTTCGAACTAATTCAGAGCCCGTTAATCGTGGTGTGGGAACATCGTTAGCGCGAAAGTTTGCTGGACAAACCCGCTGAAGTCGGGTCATTACCTCTTTTTTTTTTTTTTGGCGCATGATGTTTTAGTCAAACAAACGGCTTGGTCATTAGTGACCGCATGCTTTCAGAGCTGCTTTACTAAATCGAACCCCTCCACAGAAAAAAAAATGGAACCCGTTTGCAGCGAGCTTCGCAATTATAACGCAGAGATTATCGGCAGTGCTAGATAGCCCGAAATTAAGCCGTTATCGCTCAAAACCAACCCAGTTCAATGGACGTAAACTCGCGGGAAAACTGCGCATACAGCGGTGAATCTAGAGATGACGTCTTCCTTCTCTTCAGCCCAGACCTAGACACCCAGACACGGGTCCTGGCACGAGCTGAAGACCTCATTGAGAAGGACGCCTGGAAGAATAGGTAGCCTAGACCTGCCCCCCCCCCCTTCCCCTCGCTTCTTCCTATCCCTTCATTAATAAAATTGTCGCTCATTCACTCGCTTCCCTTGCGGACTTTACGTTTCTTTCGTGGTGTAGTTTCGTCTCTTACTGGAGATACAGACATCTAATCTGCTAATCTCAGAGTTCTGGGAATTAGTTTTATGACAATAGCCTAGAGTGTCTGTACCAGGAGTGTACAGACCCAGCGCCAGTCTGTGCCCTTGCACGTTTCATTGTACCGTATGGTAAAGTAGCGCACCTTTGACGGGGACAAAGAGGAGAAGAAAGACAGGACACTCGCTGCCCTCGCAACTAAATTTATTTCAGAAAATACTTCATATATATATGCACCCACGCACCCCCGAGCGACACAGAAATGAATCAACAGTCAATGCATTCAATATCAAAGAACAAATTTTACAAATGAAGTATTTTCTGAAATAAATTTAGTTGCGAGGGCAGCGAGTGTAATGTCTTGTCCCCTTTGTTCCCGTCAGAAGTGCGATACGTCACCGTACGGTATAACCAGTCGCCAACTAACCCAGCTCTCAACCCTATTGAACTTATTTCACGTTTCCTGATCCTTCGTGTTCTTAAGCTCGTTATATGTACGACGCACTACCATGTAGCCTCAATTAGCCGCACAACGAGATCTGAACTGTAGTGTTGATTACAGATTGTTTACGGCTATGTACTTCGACTGTCTTCACGTACTCTTCAACGATTTCTACTTTCGGATTCGATGTAATGCACGCAACTATGACGTCACTTTGCACAACTGTGCAAAGAACAGTTCGTAACGACAAAATTGACGATGCAGGCTGTGAATATGTTCAGCAAACTCATGAAATATTCGTCCATTAATCTCTGACACTAATAGCCATATAAATATCAAGGTTTAACACTACAATGTGCATGCAGCTCAAGCACGTTAGAGCGCTGACCACAAAGCGAATGATATACCCAGCATAACCACATCAGTTTTACTACTTTTGAACGATGCTTATAAATTTTGCTCACGTTGTCGACACCCATAGGCCGTTGTCACGTGTGTTGTACAATACCTTACGATAGCTTACAATTTAATTGCGCGTAATTCTTAAGCTCGATCAGCCCGGGCTTCGTACAGCCTATTTCTTTTTTTTTTTTGTCGTGTTAAACTACATCGCATCTTTTCATTATTGTAACGAAGACTTGACTTAAGGCATACTGTTTAGCTGCGTATTATATGCGTGCTTTATTGTCTGTGTTGTGCGCGCGAGTAAAAGATATATCCTTATAAAAATAATCTAAGGTGGCTGTCCACCAACAAAAAAACAGGAGATACAATTTTTCAATACTGATTATGTCACGCTCCTTTCTATTCACCTGGGCGAAACTTTTTCGCCAAAAGCCCAAGCTTTCATGGATAGCAACGTCACGCCCGCTGGTATTAGGCGCGGTCGCTTTTATTTTGCGCACAACTTCCGCCACGTTGATCACTGCGGCACGACCTGCAGCAGGGAAGTTTCTATGCTACAGCTTCGATTAGCCAGATTAAGTAACGACACGCCACAGGCTTTGATGCGTAACGTTAGCTTTCGTAACCGCGAAAGAGAATGGCAGGGAAGAGAAAACAGGCATCGAGTGCTTCACTCGAGCGCCTATCTTAATTAGATCTCTTTTATTGCCCCCAGTGCTGCTAGGAAACAGGCAGTGAGAAAAGTAGAGAAAAAGAGAGATAGAAGGTGAACAGAATGTGAGCTTCGTCAATAAGCTGTGCGCCCTGTTGCTATTGTTATCTAATTATATCTTCTCTTTTTCGTCGTGAGGTAAACCCGAAAGCGCTTGGTGGTGGGCGAAGCACAACTTTTGTGAATTTCCTTTGGGCTTTTCTGTTCGACCGTAGTATTGTTGCACCGTCGGTCCGCGAAACAGGTACGGCTGTTTAAAAAACGGCTCGTCCGGTATGATTGTCAGGGGCATTTGAAATTGGTATGTAATAGTCATAGATAAACAAACTGAACGTCAAAAATACGAAGTAATGTTAAAGACGAGTAATAACGCGGTGCTGGTGTGTACCATGGGTAGTTGTAGTGACGTGTCAGTGATACATACGCCATCTAAATCTTTAGTTAAAAGTCTTGAATAATTCACGCGCCTATATTACATTCTTGGAAGCCTTTTACACATAATAAAAGTTGGACGACGCATCCGTTAGGCAAGCGAACTCGCGTGCATGTTATCACCCACCTTCGCTACTGTTCGTCTAACTTTCTCTGGCTTCATCCCAAACAAATTCACCGGGTGACTGACAAGTTGTTTTTTCAACATCAAAAGAACAGCCATCACAGCTTTGGAATAAACTACGGACAGATCTCGCTACGCTACAGTCATTTGTCTCTTACAAAACTAACCTTCACTCATTCGTGCTTGCATCACTCTAATTAAACATCAAATTTATTTATACTGTCAATTTTCTTACCCTTTCTCATGCTCTCTTATGTTTAAATAACATCATTTACCCTATAGGGACCCCTTTTACAACTCATGCGAAAGTTCTGGGGCCTCGCGTTTATGTAACAAGTTAAAAACAATGTATAAGCCCTGATGCAATAAATAGCTTGTGAACTTAAACATGCAAGGAAACTGGCAAATTATGCCCCAAGAGCAATGTACTGATAGCGATAAGATAAAGGCAAAGAAAGATACTCTACGTGAGTGATAAGGCATAAGCCTACAGAAGAAAAGAAAGAAGGGGTACAGACAGAACGCCAAAAGAGAACGTCAAAACAGAACAGACAGAACACCTAAGACAGAACGTGTTTTGTCTTTCCCCCTTCTCTTCTGTAGGCTTGCGTCTTGTTTACGAAGCTATGCACAAACTGGCCTAACACAGTGTACTGTAAATATACGCTAACCAGAGGCAACCCTCGGACGGTTAGCTTGCACTAGCGTGAAGGGACAAAAAAGGTATAACAGCCGAGGAAAGAGAAACGCGTGAAAGGCCCTATTCACATCGCGAATTAGGCCAAGGAACACGCTAACGACGGCCGCCTGTGCCTGCAGCTTGCTGGAAATGGATCTCCGGGAAGTAAGAAACAGAAGCGTATTTGGCGGAAGCTGAACACACTTCCGTTTTTTAACTTCCAGTTCGCATTTAGGAATGGGGGCCTAAATGCGAACTGTCAACTTCTCCCCAGGAATGCACCTCCGCGAAGGGCATCCACCAGTTGTTGGCTCTTTTTTGGCATTCGCTCGGCGACGACGATTGTCCCAGGGGAGGCAGTCAACGACGCCCCCGTGGCCTCGCATTCGCGTGCTTCCTAACGGGACGCTGCACGTCCCTCGGGACAGGGCAGCGACACCGCGAATGCTGGATTCCCGCAAACGCATCCAGCGCATGCTCTCGGTGCCCCTGAGGCACGTACGGAGAGGTTTTGCATGAATAAAGTAAATGCCCAGTAACCATTAACCTAAGCAGAAAACAAGGGTTGTACCACTGAACAAATACCGGCGTAAGCAGCAGCCCTTTTCCCTTTCGTTAAACTTGTTTTGTAGACTTCGTGTGCTTTCCCAAGCGTGCGAGTGATTCTGTCCATTCTTCTCTTTTTTCTGTCTCTCTTCTCTCCCTTTTATCCCTTCTCCAAGTACAGGGTAGCAAACCGAACGTGCGTCTGGCTAAGTTGCTTGTCTTTCCTTGCTTCTTTCTCCCTCTCTTTTTTTGTTTTGTTTTTCCATGTTGGTTGACCTTTCACTTTTAATAATAATATCTGGGGTTTAACGTCCCAAAACCACGATATGATTATGAGAGACGCCGTAGTGGAGGGCTCCGGAAATTTCGACCACCTGGGGTTCTTTAACGTGCACCTAAAGCTAAGTACACGGGCCTCCAACATTTTCGCCTCCATCGAAAATGCAGCCGCCGCGGCCGGGATTCGATCCCGCGACCTTCGGGTTAGCAGTCGAGCGCCATAACCACTAGAGCACCGTGGCGGGGCGACCTTTCACTTTTCTGGAAGAGGTCACGTTTTCTGTTATCCTAATGAAATTTCCGCCCTGCCGTTCAAGTGATATTGATCTTTGGTGGGCTGTTTTATTCGTGAAAATGTGGACGGGGAATGAATCGATGACGCCTTTGTAAAAGTTGCAAACACAGGCATAACGCTGATACAAAAGCTGTTGTCACGTCTTCCCACTGTTCTTACGCAAAACTAAATTGCTAATGTTTGAAAGAAAGAAAGAAAGAAAGAAAGAAAGAAAGAAAGAAAGAAAGAAAGAAAGAAAGAAAGAAAGAAAGAAAGAAAGAAAGAAAGAAAGAAAGAAAGAAAGAAAGAAAGAAAGAAAGAAAGAAAGAAAGAAAGAAAGAAAGAAAGAAAGAAAGAAAGAAAGAAAGAAAGAAAGAAAGAAAGAAAGAAAGAAAGAAAGAAAGAAAGAAAGAAAGAAAGAAAGAAAGCCTTTGTGCCCTCAGATGTACTCGGTGGAACACCTAAATATTAATGATTAACGTCAAACGGAACAAACATGACTAGATGTTGAGAAGAGAAAAAAATAATACTTTGACAGAAGGTCCAGTCAGGATAAGAAACAACAAACAGCCGAAAACAAACTTTGTCCTCCATTCTAGTTTCAAGTGCACAGTATTAAACTGTCTGGCATAGAGAAATTTCATACTAGCAATGAAATGTTATGTAATAAAGTCACATGTTCCCTTATGTATTCACCTAAGCCGGCTCGGAGGAGAGAGAGAGAGAGAAAAGACATTTATTTGGTCCGGAGGGAAGAGTGTGAGATCTTACACCTCCAACTCATGGCTAGTCCCATGTCGGGACGGGGAGGCCGAGCCTCTCCGCCCTCTCACGGGCCTACCGGACGTTATCACATGACATCGTACCTTGATCAGATGTGGGCCGATCACGGAGGCAGTGCAAAACCACGGTAGGTGCAGAAAGCTTTCAGAGGGTGGCGGGGCAGGATCACGACATCGACTGAGGAGAAAAAGATGGCTTTCTCCTCCGAGCCAGGAGACAGCTACGACGTCCAGCACCACCCTCTGGCATAGGCCACCCTCTGAAAGCTTTCTGCACCTACCGTGGTTTTGCACTGCCTCCGTGATTGGCCCACATCTGATCAAGGTACGATGTTATGTGATGACGTCATCATGTGACGTTGCGTCAAGTGACCTCATAATGACGTGACAAATTTCGGCGATCTGTGACGTCACCAGGTGATGATTCTTTGCATCTCTCGTCCCCGACGCCACTGGATGCCGACGGTGAATTTTCGCATTTGATGGGGCATGTAAGGCTTTCGCCTTAGTAAAGTAACTAACATTGAGGACAAAGGACACACGCACACGGTCGTTGAGAAAGGCCCAGGCTTGCGTCCGTCTGAGTAACAGAAGCAAATTTAAACCATCCGAATAGTAGAAAGCAGCTCGACACGCATGAAAAAATAAGTAAATTAACAAACACATTTCCTAAGGCGGAAGTTCGGAAATAGCGAATGCAAAGAAATGATCGAGACAGGTTTGGGCAAAAGCACACGACCTGTGAACTCTTTTTTCTTCCACTTTAACTTATTTACATTTGTGTCACAACTGCTACACTACAACGAAAAAAATAATAATGTCGCCTATGCTTCCCTTGGTTTCGTCCGGTTGTACAAATAAAACGAATTTGTATAAGTATGGTGAACAAACGGTTGAAGAAACGAAAGGGCATATGCTTACTGAAAATACATATTTTGTGATTTTACACTTCGGCCCTGAAATGGCCTTCGTCAGAATAAATGGCCCTTAATTAAGCCTGTATTTTGCTAACACCTGCCACCAGGCCCGTAGCCAGGAATTTTTTTCGGGGGGGGGGGGGGAAGGAGCACTTGCTGAAAACCTTGACTATTTGAGAAAAACGCCTATTTTCATTATTTATTTTTGGTAAAACACCTTGTATTATAAAAATTTTAAGGGGGGGGCGCCTCCCCCCCCCCTGGCTACGGGCCTGCCTGCCACACTTCAGCTGCATACGGTCCGATCCCACACATAATGGGGGCAATCTGCCGGGAATCTAGTCACGCTCAATCGGTTCGGTCCAGCATAAATGACCTGGCTGTAGTCGATGCCCCAGATAACAGAATGCTATACTGAAATTAGGTGGAACGAACCACAATGAGTGTGTAATTTGACAAAGCCTACATCGGACGACCGCAGCTTAATCTGCGGTATACATAGATAGCCCAAGATTCAGTCGACGTCAGTGTACAGAAGAATTGCTGCATTAGGACACTTTCTTTTCTTGCTAGCCTTCTTATTGAAACAAATGGGACGGTTTTTTTGTTTTATTTTGGTTTTTTTTTTGTGCATACTGTCTGTTCCTCATGTCATATTTGGTTGATTTAACAGAGAAATCGACCAGCACATTCAGCAACTTCCTGTTTAAAATGCCGGTTATGACCAGCAAACGGTACCAACTTGTCTCGTTTTCTTGCTACAACTCAGATAGCACTTTACGCTGGATCTGATTTAAAGTGCAGTTGCCAGCATTCTCCTTCAATTGCCAATTAGTCAATTACAGTTCTTGCCACGCAATAGACTGCTTTAACAGCTACCAAATATGAAACCCGATGAGCTGAAGGGACCGGTTTACATCGCGGCTGCCGCATTTTGACGGAGGCTAACGACGGAGGTTAAAGAACCTGAAGTGGTTAAAATTAATATAGGCACGAATTATTATGGCGGGCCTCAAGATGAGATTGTCGTTCCCGCACGTGTAATAAAAGAATCTATAAATTTCTATATGCACATATTTCGTCATCTGAGACGACCTGTTACAGAATTATTGTCCATCAAACGACAAGAAGCACGGGAATTGTGTTAAAAACGACAATATAGAAACAAAACATGGGAGAAGGTCCTAGTGTCAGTCAAGACGCATAAGGCACATTCTAAACATTGTGTTTTTTAGACGCTGAAGAGTAACTGGACTTCTTATGATAATTCGTGAAGTTGAAGAGTCGACAACACTTTACGCTGAGAATTCCAAATCTCCCTAAACTCTTCTGTACGCAACAGTCTGCTGAAGAGCCGAAAGACGTGCTTTCCACTCCAGAGCACAACATTCTTGAGGAGGGGATGCGGGGATTGAAAGAAGGAGATGCGCTTACCGCGTTACGCCAAGCCTCTTCTAGCATCTTCCATCCGACGTCTCCAGGAGAAGTAAATGGAGGCTGGGATCGCCGGAAGCGTGAACCCGTCATCTTTCCGCATTCTCATGCCGCCTGATGTCACAAGGCTGGAATATTTTCGAGCCATTTCACTGTCGGCTGGCCTCGACGCACTCGGAGCGCTGACCGTGTTTCCAAACCCGAACGTGCGTGCCAAGACTACGGCGTCAATCATTCTTGACGGCAGCCATTTTCTCGAACTTCTAGGAGAAGCCGGTAGGACAGCAAAGCTGTTTTTTTTGTAGTGTCTGATGAAGTGCGTACATGCGTGCATAGCAATATGTTGAAAAGAAAAAAAATTCAGGAGCCCGTCGCCTACCGGGAAAATGGAGGCTTAGCGTGTGCGTTCCTGCCTTACTTACATTTTCTTTCTTTCTTTCTTTCTTTCTTTCTTTCTTTCTTTCTTTCTTTCTTTCTTTCTTTCTTTCTTTCTTTCTTTCTTTCTTTCTTTCTTTCTTTCTTTCTTTCTTTCTTTCTTTCTTTCTTTCTTTCTTTCTTTCTTTCTTTCTTTCTTTCTTTCTACTGCACCGCGCAATGCTCCCCGTAACTTTTTCCTTCATGCATACCGGAAATAGGACCTTAGTCCACGTGCTCAACAGCGCTACACTTTAGTTCCCACAGGTGACAACGACGGTCATATGTTCATATCGAGCCAACAGTAACATGCGGCAAGGTGAAATGACAAATGACAACGATAACAGATCAGATTGCCATATCAGAAACGGCTGATCGCTCACAAGTCCACGACCGAGAGGGCATTAATTATTGGAGAACGGCCGCATAGAAATACGCGTGTGACCAGCGTACCAACGAGAGTCGAATTCTTGTACACTCCCCGGCGCCGCGTTTTTAGGGGCGAAGCTCCTAAAGCCGTGGGTCTGTACATGCATGTCTTTCGTGGTACGTGACCGCCTATTTCTATGAAGTGCACTTGCGAGGAACGCACTACGCTGTAAATCGTCATAATTTTAGGGGCGAAGTGCACTTGCGAGGAACCCACTACGCCATAAATCATCATAATTTTAAGTGCACTTGCGAGGAACCAACTACGCTTTACTTCCTAAAGCCGTGGGTCTGTACATGCATGTCTTTCGTGGTACGTGACCGCCTAGTTCTATGAAGTGCACTTGCGAGTCTTACGAGTTGCGAGTTCTATGAAGTGAACTTACGAGTCTTACGTCTTTCTTAATGATGTAATGGGCGAACTTACACGGAAGAGTTACGGTTTTACCGATCATCTCCCCTCTCGAGCTTCGCCCCACTCATCATCATTCATTCCGTGAATATGGCGTGATTTTGTTTCGAGTACGCGACGCCGCCACCGCCGCCACCAAAATCTGCAACTCATGTATGGGCACGCCTGTCCGTGGTGTGGCGGCTCGCCATCTCTATATCACATCTCGTGGGGATGCTTAAACCAACCACCAACTTAAGATGCCTTTTTAGGCCAGTACAACCTATCTAATACTTTCGAGCAATGGGAGGCCCAGCTCGCCAGCTCTGACCCGGAGGTACAGCTTGCGCTTGTGGGTCACGTCAGACAGGCAGCAGTAGCCAGTGGAGCCCTGGACTTGGGGCCCCGCCTATCGAGCTCATGACCCCTTATCCTAACCTTTATGAATAAAGTTGTACCACTACTACTACATACCAAGCTTCACTTGAACAAGCATGAATTGGACGATCGAAGTACAATTTGCCTTTCATTTCTTGCAATGCAGCAAAATGTGCAATCGAGGGCCGACTCTCTCAAAAACTTTACGTTGGGGCCTTTGCTAGAGAACACCAAGCACGGTACCTCAAACAATTTAGCTTTATAAATAAATCAATGAGTTAATAAAACTGCTAGTCAAAACCAGCCTTTGTTGAGCTTTTAGCCTACTTTCATTTATGCGCTTTTTTATTAGATAGTGTTCAAGAGATTTTGGCACTTTTGCCTAGCGCCGGCTACTCCTTTTCACAGATGGCAGTATTACGTAAACATTAGTTACGCATTAAGCCTAAAGCCGAGAAAAAGGAAGCACCGATATCACTGACTCAGTTTGTCTCGTTGTCAATGGAGAAGCCAACGTAATAGTTGCCCACTGTCAGATACGATCTGTAGCGTATAAATGATACCTCTAATACGTACAGGGTGGTCACAAAGATTACCGCGGATACAGTCAGTCGGCACATATAGTTTTTCATGCAATTACATAAAACATTGCCACTGATCCCACAATGACCAGGTAGCCACTGAAAGTCGTGAAAGCTTCACTTCTTTGTCGGCTTTGGTTGGGAGTTGCCTTCACGAAGGCATACACAACATTAATTGGAATCACCGACAGTGCGGCATGCGAGGTCTCCAGTACTGAGGAAGACATCGACCGTCTGCTTTGCCACTGCCCTCGATTTGCCTCTGAAAGACGAACTCTTTCTGATGCGATGCGACGATTGCACGATCGGCCGCTCTCCGTGCAGGTGTTTCTGGAGCACCGTCCCCATCGCTCGTCGGCCCACAAGGCAGTTAAAGCACTTTTGTGCTTTTTAAGGACTACGGGCCTGTGTGAACGCTTGTGAGCGCTTGTGACTATTTTTACAGTGCCACCACCATATACGTGTCAGTGCATTTATTGATCATTTCCTTTTTTTTTCGCTCCCCCTCTCTCTGTCTCTCCCATCTTTCCACTCCCCTTCCCTTTCCCCCGGCGTAGGGTAGCCAACCGGACTGCCGTCTGGTTAACCTCCCGGCCTTCTCCCTTTCGAATTCCCTTCCCTCCTTCCTACATATAACATGACTATGACATGTATTCATTAGATTACAAGATGACGAAGAGGAGCAATAATGTCAATTACAAACACCTAACACTCTACATCGTTTCACTACACACAAAACAAAACTTCAAAGTGCAACATAGTAGATCCCGCTTGTAGGCTTTCAAGAAAGTGCTTTCCAAGATTCACTGTTTTTAGTGCGATAAACAAACAAGGATGCGAAAAAAACGACGCGGACCCTTTTCCATCCTTGTTCGCTAGTGCGCTAAAAAAGTGAACATGAATTACCAACACGTTCAAGCATACGCGCTTTCCTAGATATGTTGTTGCCTGTCCAGGGAAATAAGGCAGTGTTACTGTTTGGCTGTTTCTCTCTTTCTCGCCAAGCTTCTTGTTCTTTTTTTCATTAAAGTGCAATTTATTTCCTCTCGTGTCACGCAAGCGACGCGCATGGAGGACCCCGCATGGTGTCTCCAGTTCCCATTAATCCTCAATCTCGACTTGCACTCAAAGCCAAGAGTTCTGATTAATGGGGTGGACAGCGTTTGAGAGAAACGTCTTTTCACATGTGTGTAGAAAGTCGAACTGCTTGTTGTATTGCGTAATACAGCGAATTTCGCTCAGGCTAGCACGTACTTCAATGTTTCTTTGTCTGCCTTTCACAATCACATTGTCAGCCAATATTTACGTTGATAGATTTGGTCCGACAAATGGCCCATAAAGTGCAATACTGACGCCCGAATTAGGTTTCAAGCTTGTTTTCTATGTCAATGCATTGACATTTTAATTTATTATCATATGCCCTCCCTCGCAGTCTTCCTGCTTTTTAGTTTTTGCCACTCTATATGCGTTTGTGTATTTGGAATGTGTGTTTAGAAAAACGGTGAGACGATTCAGAGTACCATAACCTCTACAGAAAAAAAAAAAAAAGATTCCTTTCACTCTTTTTTGCTACGTATATAACTCTCACATATACTGTGTCACTCTCTTTAAAGAGACGCGTTAACTCTCTTTTGCAGAGTCGTGGGACGCACGACTCTGCGAAAGATAGTTAACGTGTCTCTTTAGAGAGTGTGATATATGCGAGAGATATATAGGTGGCAAAAAAAAAAAGTCAGAGGACTTTCTTTTTTTGACGTTGTACGTCGGTTACAACCCAAGAAAGAATATAACCACTGCCCACAGCCATTGCCGTCTCAGCGATAGAGAACTTGAATACATGCTTCATCCACACAGGGATGCTTATTGGACACTGCTGACAAAAATAAGGAGGCTAAGTGCACCGGGTAACAAAGACATCGTACAAACGACAAGTACAGACCAAGGAGGTTTAAAAATATTTTTAAAAACCTACTTGGTACAGACTTGAACAAACAGTTATTATTAGTGGCACGGTACGGTACGGAGAACTTTATTTCAAGATCCGGAGAAGTGCCACCCCTTAGGGCGACACCGCGGGCCGCTCCCACGTGGGGACAGTTAGACCTAGCCTAACCGCCGCATCGCAGGCTCTCTGGACAGCTCGAAGTTGATGCTGACATTCCGAGCTCTTGAGGGCCGATGTTGAGGTATTATTAGTGGTTGTGTTTAGAAATAATGGGGATGATTCTGAGTTCCAAAGTACTCTAGGTAAAGCGCTGAGCGGTCCCTTACGCGGCGTGCTTAAGAGAAGGAACAGTTATGATTTACTGACTTACCTCCTCATTGTCAATATAATCGGGCACTGGCAACGTCGGTCTAGGTGACGACCACAAAGGAAAGTTTATCATAACTACAGTAACCACGTGCACATCTATACGGATGGCTCGACTACGTCGTCCAGTTCTGGTGGTGCGGTGGTTATACCATCACAAGGGGTAACTCTGCGTCTTAAGACTTCACATGTGACGACGTCTACGGCGGCAGGACTTACGGCTCTCCGCAGTGCACTAGAATTTATTGATTCTGAAAGACCAAGTAAATGGGCTGTGTTTTCTGACTCAATACCGGCGTTACAGTGCCTGCGGTCAGTTCTCCGACGCGGATCTCACGAACAGTTGACGTATGAAACCGTGAAACTTCACCACCACGTAATACAAAAAGGCCACGATATTGACTTTCAGTGGTTACCTGGCCATTGTGGTACCAGTGAAAATGATTTCGCAGATAACGCTGCTCTCGCATCACATCAGGAAGCAAACATCGTTCCAATTCCGCTTTCAAGGATAGACGCTGCAAGGCAGATTCGACAACTGGCCCGCAGTCTCACACTGACGGAGTGGAACGCACCAATCATAAGACATACCAGACTACATCAAATGAACCCTTCACTGCAACTCCGACCGCCATCCGGCCTTCATCAAAGCGAGGCGTCGCTACTCTATCGCCTTTGGTTGGCAGTTGCTTTTACGAAGGCATATACAACGTTAATCGGAATGTCTGACAGTACAACATGCGATGTTTGTGGCACTGAAGCAAACATCTAACACTTGCTGTGCCACTGCCCTCGTTTTGCCTCCAAGAGACAGGTACTTTCCAACGCACTGCGACAACTGGATGATCGGCCAATTTCCGTGCAGGTGCTACTAGAGCACCGTCCACGTCTCTCGACGACCCACAAGGCAGTAAAAGCACTCTTGTGTTTTTTTGAGGACGACGGGCTCGTGCGAACGCCTCTGCATTGTGGTGCAATCCCGCACGCTGCAGTGAATTCACTTCCTATCTCTCTTTCCTTCTCTTCCCTCCTCTCTCCCGTCTTTCCACTCCCCTTCCCTAATCCCCCAGTGTAGGATATCCAACCGAAAGTTTTTTTCCTGGTTAACCTTCCTGCCTTCTCCTTTTCTGTTTCCTTCTTTCCTTCCTTATCAAACCAATACACGCAAGCGCTACAGGCGCTTCTATAGTAAATACTTATAAATAGTGTCAGTGCAACTTATACATACGCTAGACGCAATCTTACACAGTCTACAAAAATGCCAGGCCTGCGCGGAAAGCGCAGCACAGTCACAGCGAAAGCTGGAAGAGCGGCATTTCTAGAGCCCGTTGTAAACTCTCTTGGGGCTACTAATACAAGCACACTAGCAAGGTCCCCACTACGCCATAAATCACAATATTTGTGAAATTGGGAAGCACCTACAACGCCATTATTCGTCATTGTACGCAGAAGCGAGGTTCCAGCTACACATATGTAAGGCATTATGTGCACTTTGTTTACGTGACGACTGATGACGATGAAGAATTGTGGCTCAGCTCTTTGTAATGGGTTGGAAGCTTTAAACGGCTCACCAGTTACGTAATTCGCATTGTGTGACGCCCGGTCGCTATTTAACTCTCCTACCATGCAATATAACATATATGGACGTGACAGAGACAGAGAGAGGGGGAAGAACTTTGTTGAGACCCTGAGGAAATGGATGATGGGCTCATGAGCTTCCTTGGCAACCAATGCAAGTGCACTTGCGAGGAACCCACTACGCTATAAATCATAATTTCTGTGAAGTAGGGCAGCAGCCACTATGCCGTTTTTCGTCATTCAACGGAGAGCCGTGGTACCCGCTAAAAACATGTAAGGCATCATGCGCACTTTGTTGGTGTTGTGCCTGATGACGATGAAGAATTATTGCAGTACCCCTTGTAATGGGTTGGAAGCATCCAACAGCCCACTCGTTGCTCAATTCTCATTGTGTGACGCCTGGTTACAGAATTCGAGTTGTGTGGTGCGTGGTTGTTATTTCACTCTTCTACCACACTAAATTACATATGTTAATGTGGTTCCTTCTGGACATGAGGCCTGTATAGCGTCGTTTTGCAAGGCAGTTCCAAGCACCGGCATGGCTCTGAGGTACAACACTGGGCTCCCACGCAGAGGGCCCAGGTTTGAACCCCGTTCCATCCTGGAAATTTTTTCTTTCGTTTTGTTTTTTTTCTTATTTCGAGCGATAGTGGTTACGGACACCGGCGGCGGCGGCGGCGGCGGACAACTACGCCACCAAAAACGGCCGTTGAAATGATCTCATAACAGCTTTCGCTGTAATAATACACTCTACGCTGCCAAGCAACCACAAGAAGCATGTTAACTAAAGCGTCATCCCCCTCAAGCAGATGGAAAAATGAAGAAGTGTATTTGGAACAAAACATCAATGATTTATAGTATAACATACTTCACGACCATGTATTTTTATAACTTCAAGCGCGCAAGTGCGTGTTAAATGTAGCTAATTTTAATACGCAAATATACCCTTGTGTGACTGGCTTTAGGTAGAAAATTTGATCCTCCCAGCAAACCACACCAGGGATTTGCTTATCAGAACGTAGTCAAATATAATAATGTAGATCTAAACACCGAACTTTTATGCTGGAATATGCGTAGTGGTGACATTAGCAGACATAAAGTTATTACGATTCGAAAGAAAACAAGCATGCACAGTTCCCTTGCAGAGGTGAAGGACTGGCACACCGTGGTTCTGTGAGTGAAAACCTTATGCATCTAATCGAGTAAATAAATAGAGAATTTGAGAATTGGGGCCCCTAGGAGCTTGGGGACCAAACCTCCTTGTTGGGGACCCAAAAAGTTTGCGAGCCGCCCGTGCGCATGCGCATAACCCAAGCCACTACTGGGCTCTTGCACTCGCTTTGACTCAAGACCCAAAAGTCGAAAACTAGCGTGGGTCCCCAAGGCGTCTTGGGTCGCCACCGAGACGACGCAGACGCAGCGCGGGCCATTACGCAGTATGACCCGCGTCTCGCATAACATTAGACAGAATTAGTTGGGCGTCCGCAAAAACGTACGGACGCAGCCTGCCAGCCATTTACTATGGCGGGCTGCGTCCGTACGTAGTTGCGGACGCTCAACTAAATCTGTCCATTAATTTCGCCACGTGTGGCGGCCCGTGCGTTTGCGCAGCTTGCGTTTGACCCGATTTTCAAACTCTTCCGCTCCTCCGAACGCAAGAGCAGACTACCCAAAGCAGCTTGTGGGCCCAGTGTTTGGGTCCCCAATTTTCAAACTCTCTAGTGTCGAGATTTGGTGAGCCATCACGAGACGGCACCGTCAAGAAGAACGGTTCAAACAAAAAAACTAAGTGGTAAAAGTCGGCCCGAAAGTCACGTGATACTCAATCGCATGTGTGTGGGCCGACGGCTTACCGAAAGTCCCGTATGTAACATGACGTCATTGGCGCCACAAAACTTCTAAAAATTTGACGTCACAATAGCATCATGACGTCATACTACATCGTCGCTTAGTCAAAGGTGGGCCGATCACGGAGGCAGTGAAATACCATGCGAGGTGCAAAAAGTTTGCAATGCCTCACATCCCGGAGGCAGATCAAAAGTGCAGTACGCGCAGAAACCTTTCGGGGGCTGCCGAGAAGTAAAAAGAAGCAGAAAACGAAGATGGCTTCGAGCGGAATGCATGTGGGCACAAGGGATGCCGACGTTTCGACAACGTCGACGAAGAACAGTTGCAGCCTTGAAGAAGACGAGTACGCTTGTGGAAACATCTGCTCCAGCAGTTCCCCGTGTTCAGGAATTATTCGTCTCTTCGAGCTATTCCTATAGACACACACACACACACACACACACACACATATATATATATATATATATATATATATATATATATATATATATATATATATATATATATATATATATATATATATATATATATATATGGGAGTACAGCCAAGCAAAGATAGGAGCACTTATGGTATCTTCGTCAAATCGCATTAGTGCGCACCGTGGCGCCTGATCATTTGACCATGCGGTGACCCAGGGCCGCCGGAACAATTTGTCGAAGATGCCGTTAAACAATAGTGTTTACAACAAGTGCGATTTACACTACAACTAACTCTGGTATTAAAGAACAGTAAGCCGTCCTGAGGATGGAAGTACAGGCATAACTGATCGCTGGAGACATCCAGTGTGAATGAAGCGCTAGGAACTTTAGCTTTGACTTTAGTCCCCATATCGGAGATAAGTTACTCGGCGCTCTTAATTGTCTCAGGATTTTGATAATGTTCAATTGCAAAGCCAATTCCGATCACGCGGTGCATAACCTTTCGGGCGTAGTTATCTAAACTTTGTTTAGTAACTATCGCAAAACTTCTAATTTATTCGTCAACACATAAATTCCATAGTAGTGTCACCTAAAAACTACTGATGCAACTTTTCGCCTGCCGAATTTTCTTCAGGTTCCTTCGAAATTATCGTTACAAGAGCAAAACAAACTTGTTTAATTCCTTTTGCTACAAGATACAGCGTCTTGAGACGGAGTTTTCAACGTCATTCAGGACGAAAGGCAAAATTGGGGTCGAGGTCAGCCTACGCAGGGCTACATTTACGCTTGTGCTTTCAAATAACACCTGTCATATTCTAATGTATTTAGTTTTTATTGTGTTAGCAATAGGATCGTCAGTCCGGGAAAAAGAAATCTCCGATGTGTCGATCTGAAGCCGGTGGCGTATAGGGGCTTGCTGCATCGCAACTGGTTTTGCACTGCCTCCGCGATCGGCACAGCTTTGACCAAGCTATCACGTCATGTGATGAGGCCATCATGTGCCGCCGCGTTATGTGACGTCATAGCGAAGTCACAAAATTTGGGGATCTATGATATCATTACGACGTCACCTCGTACTGATTTTTTTTTTTTTTTTGCATCACTCGTATTGACGCTGCCAACGCCGCCTAGGCCAATTTTCGCGGTTATTGAGGCTTCTAAATCTTCCGCCTTAATAGAGGAAACTTCGGATTCAGCGAAGGAGGACTCGAATAACGAAAAGCAGAGATGACGAATGAAGAGTGATACAGAGAAGCGGTAAGATTCTTCTCTAAGGGAGAGCACTGCCGCAAAAATTTACCTGTTGAAAGGGAGCGACAGCTACTTTGCGCGCGGCAGTCCCCCGCTTATTAACGCAAGCTAGAAGCTGTCTCGAAAGAGAATTTCAAAGTATGAATGAAATGCCTCACATCAGCTGACAGCGTGCCCACCGCTCCTAATGCCAAAGCGTACGCGTGATAAAAGTACGCTTTAAAGTTTACTCGCACTGAACTTTTCGCTCCGTGAATCCGGTTCGGTCTGATATTGGGGTAAACAGTGCGACAAAGGTAAACGGGTTCATGGGAGTAAAAAAGGATGTTTGAGTGGAGCGCTGAAGCTCAAAGCTAATACACGGGACAGCGTGCATGCGCTCTCGATTTAAGCTAGCGCTCAAGACCAGCCTTGTGTCTGCAAATAAGCCGTAAATATCAAATGTTATATAACCACAGAAATATTAAAGTAAGATGTCTGAATAAACGTATTGTAGGCTCTTGTGTTTTCTGCAAAAGAAAACATTTCCGTATCCTGAGGGATCACGCTTAATGTCTATCAAGTCTATTTTAACTAAAGATCACTTGCTTTAGATAGCGTGCTCAACACTTTAAAATTTCGAAGATGACAGAGTTCACAACGTTCAGTCTTAGAGAATATGGCTCAGCGGTGTGACTGGTGCTCAAAGTTTCAAAAGAACTTGTCCTGAATGTTTACAAGGCTCGCTTTTATTAAGTGCGGGCAGCCATAAACTATGCTTTCGTTATCGCCAAGCGCACAATTAATTCTGATTTCAGTCACCCGTAACACTCTCGCTGCTAAAGCGAGGCTATCACATTATTCAGGAATTAAAAAAAAAAATCACAGCATATCCACGGAGTGAATGATGATGAGTGGGCGAAGCTGCGGAGGTTCATCGGTAAACCGTGAATCTTCCGTGAATTCTGCTCAGTACATCATCACCGACGTGAGATCGGGCGCGTTTATACTAAAGGTTCGATGAGTTATGACGACTTGCAGCTCACTTTAATTTTACAAGTACGCTGTGAATTTTTATTGTTTAGAAAAGCATTGCTTTAGAAAAATCTGGCGTCTTTCGTTAAGCAGCTGGCGTCTTTTCGTTTTGCTTTAGAATCATCTGGCGTTCTTTCGTTCTGCTTTTACAAAACATCTGGCGTCTTTCGTTGGTTTATTTCATCAATCAACGGCGTTTTGAACAAAATTTTTATTGTTTAATCACGCACAGGAGAAATCTCACCAGGCACTACCTTGGAGGTAAACAATGGCTGCTAATGGGAATGAGAGACAGAAGAAGTCGGCTTTTAGCTAACACTTACACTTCTACTTCTACTAACGTTTCTTACTGGAACATGCCAATGGCTGCTAATGGGGAATGAGAGACAGAAGAATTCGGCTTTTAGTTAACGCGCACGCTGCAAATTTTTTATTGTTCAACAACGCACAGGAAAAATCTCCCACCGGCACCACCTTGGAGGTCAAAGCGTAAGACTTGTTACGGACTACGACTACTACTACTGCTACTACTACGACGACGACGACTACGAGGGACGAACGGGTGCCGCCTTAAGGAGCTTCGCCCCTAAAAAATGCAGTCTTCTCATTTACGAGCACCGTGTTACCAAGAGCAAAGAATAATCACACGAGTACGATGTAAATGAAGGCATACTGCGAAGGCAGCGCACACTAGCGAAATTGGACAACTGATAAAAGTCACGCGTCTTCGCGGTTTAAATTGCATGCACTGTGACGTTACTGAGGGAGCGGTTCCGTTGTAAAGCCGTGCACAGTGAAAAGCTCCGATTGATCTGGGTCCGCCAATCTCCGGAAGCATAGCGAAATCTGCGAATGAAATGAACACGGATGCAAACGTTTACCCGCAATAATTTTGTTGGAGTTTTACGTCCCATAACCCCGATATGATATTGAGAGATGCCGTAGTGGAGGGCTCCGGAAATTTCGGCCATCTGGGATTCTTTAGCGTTCTCCTAAATCTAAGTACACGGGCCTCTATAGCATTTAGCCTCCATCGAAATTCGGCCGCCACGGCCCGGATTCGACCCTTCGACCCCACAACCTTTGGGGCGGCCGTTACGTTAACCAAAACAGATGGGATTTTTCTTTACAGACACAAACTGCGGAATTTGCAACAGGACAGCTTGTCACGAGTCACAAATAGAGCTGGACAAACAGAAATTACAAACTACAACATATGGCGACGAATTATGCCCAACGCTTCGCGATCCGAGTAAAGGGAGGTGCAGTACATGGACAAATGTTTCACGTTAAGATAAGCGCTCGACGCGATGAAAAAGCCCAGCATGCTGCGAAATCACGACGACCGGCAACATTTGTTCTTATAACCTCTGTCGCAGTGCAGAGCAAGCTACTCCGTAATGCTACTGCGCTGTACAAAGCCGCTATTGTTCATATCCGCAAACACGGCTGAGTTTGGCCAAGCTGATACGTGAAAGCCATTGAGAAGGGCACTGCGCTTGATTCGCAACACTCGTATTAATGTAGCATACAAATCTAAGATCGTTGGACGCGTATTCATCCGGGAAAAGAGATACGGTACATTAAACATAAGTTGCGCAAACGTTTCCATTGCTCAGTCAGGGAACCGCGCTAGGCGGACGACCGCTCCTGAGATCTATGCTTCTATGACCACCCAATGTAGAAAAAAGGCATAATGCAAGCCGAAATGCTTGTTTCATGCCTGCAACGATCTTGCGTCGTACAAAGATATTACCGCAAGACTTCAGCGAGACGTTCATTAGAATAAGTAGAACAATACCGCATTGCCTCATAAATCCTTTTGTGGGAACGCAGTTGTTATTGCGCATGTATTTAATCATAAAGAGAATGGATGACCCTGAGCTCGCACAGTTGAAGCCCTACACGTGGTATCCACTACAAGGTAAACATGAATATTATTAGCGGAAGAAGCAAAACGACGTGGTTCGTTTCATCTATATAACACGGGCAAGAGCAACGAATGACACAGCTCATTTTCGACTAAAGGAACGCAATGACCAGGCCCCCAACTACTCACAGAAATCGTGTACTTAAACCGCCTTTACTACTTCTACATACGCAGATGTACAAGCGAGAAGATTTCCGTGCTTGCCCGTCCGGAAACGATTTGTTCGTGCATCGAAGCTACAACGAATACAACGAAACTATTGTACAAACTAACTGCTTGTACACTGAAACAAACGGCAGAGCGAATGCTATAGACACCTAGACAAAGTGACACGGAACGGCTGCCGTTGTCTTATCACCGCTTCAACGAGCACGAGCATGAGTCGGGCATCACGAGAACGGCATCGAGTACGCTGTTGTTCCCGGACTACACGTTTTCTAAGAAAATGAAATGACGTTCCTCACCGTGCATGTAGGGAGCAAACAACTCGTAGATACGACGGAGAAGCGGATCCCCCGGGAATCGGTCGGACTCTGAAGCAGCGCGCGGTCTTGACGGGTAGCTTTGTACCACGACATGAGACGACCGGATTTACAGTACTGTAAGCTTGTAGCTGCTTGCTAAGGGCCACAGGAAGCGCAGGTTTTATTAGCTGTTCCAACTGCCCCTTTGCAGTTAGCTTCACAAAGAAATACGCGACGCACGCAGATCACTGTGTGTGAAGTGAAAGTTTAATGAAAAACGTGCCATATCTGAACACAAAGGGGGCCCTGATAAAACCTTATCACCCCAGACCAAGCTTCTAATCAAGATGTTGCGGATACAAAACGCCAGCATCAGTGAGAGCTATCGACGATTTTGTCGGCGCCCCCTTTGTGTTCAAATATGCCAAGTTTTTTCATTAAACCTTCAGTTGATTAACAGCGCCTGTGTCGTGTACTTTCTTGTGTTTCGTGTGTTGTTTGCGGTGGCCGTCATAAGACCTAGAGAACATTTATTAGAAAACAGCGCATACAAATGCACATGTGACTGGCACACCTCCGAAGGCCGCATTTCTGTAGCACGCTCGAAGAATCTATTCGTTCCGGCGCCGGATTTTGCGCTTTCAACAACGCCGCCACCGAACCCTGTAACTCGTAGCAAGCTTCGCTTGAAAATGAACTGCAGTACTCCCCCACCCCTAGTTTTCCCTCTTCTCAAAATGTAGGAAAGAAGACGGGTGGTTTGCCCAAGTTGGTAGGTTTGGGGGCAGGGGGGGAGGTGACCACTGCGCCCCGATATCTCCTAATGGGGCGGGGAGGAGGGAGGAAGTTTGGCCTATACTTTTACTTAGTCGGACCTGCCCCGTGATTGCTTAAAAAGCAGGGTTGCGGCCACGCAGGTTTTTAACGATAATGACGGCCAAAAGATCCTGATGTTGGATTCCAAGAACTGTTTACTTCCCGTCTTTACACCCGGAAAGCCAAAGACCAAAGGCAGGCCATTGTGAGAAGCACGATCATCTCATCATTTCCATATTTTCATTCATTGTAAAGAATGTTGGCTTTTGGACTCTACCGAGGGGAAGTGGGCGCGAGGGGGGGGGGGGGCGCTGAGATAAAGACTTTGCTCCCCCTGAGGGAGAACCCTGCGCAAGCCTATGGGTGAAACGCAGGGCAAAGCACACGTATCACTTCTTCCTGGTTTGCCTCGTGTCTGTGATGATACTATACATACAAAATATATGCGTAATACACTGCGCAGCGTGCAAATGCAGAAGTAATAGAAAAGTGACAAAAAAAAAAAAAAAACACGCCAGTTTTGACTTAGCCCAAAGCGTTGAAAGCAAGCGGGAACTATGAGAGATGCGAACGTTGTTGGCAAGAGCTGAGCATATTCGAACACCAGGCAGTTCCACGTTACGATGTGTTTGTTAGCGAAATTTAAATAACTGTTAGTAAGTGAATCTACGCACTGCGGGAAACATGAAGCCGTCTGTATGTAGCATCTCTTCATCATCTGCTATGACGTTTGTAAGCTCTGTGCTTCATGTTACTTCATCGCCATTCTAGAAAGAAGTTCGTGAACGCCGTTGCCTTGTATGGCTCGTTCATCGCTTCGAAATGAAACTACGAGGACCGAATAGCACAGCTCCTTAGAGCCAAAAGCTTGAGCATAAGTGAAAATTATATTAGCTTGCGGTGGGGGAAAAAAGCAAGATATGACAGGAAATTGATTGAAATGCATGGGACAATAAGCTGAAAAGTATATTACATTCGACAACAATAAAGTTATGTTTCGCGTCGACATGTTTACAGCGCAGAAATAGCGCGGCAGCAGAGAAGACACGACAGAAGAAGCCCTGTTAGTCAACGCGTTTCTGCGCTGTAAATACATATATACATAAACAACCAACTTGCCCAAAGAATCGCGTTCACATTCGATATGGTTAGCTAAATTCAACCATAAGTCTTAAAATCGATAATGAAGGCGGAAGAAAGCAAAAGCTGGCAGACCAGCCACACCATTCAACAGCGCTTCAAAATGCATGCTTAGCATATTCATCCACCGAGCTATACACTCATCTCTATATCTATTCGTCCGTCCGTCATCTATTTAGCCATGATAATGCGCTTGAACGGAAGTGCTCCATGTTACCAAAGTCGCGACATGGCCCACCGTTTCCCTGCTATTCATTTGGCTAGCCCTCTCGTGTTCCACGTCGGAACACGTCCAGCACAGAAATACGGGTATTCCATCACAGCGAAAACGAAAAGGGCCCAGGTTTCGTGCGCCAAGGTAAACCCGATCTAGAACGTGCCTAAAAGGGTGATCAGTACCTCTCTGAGAAAAAAGAGGCTTCACCGAAGAGGGCTGCTGCTTACGCGGGTATTCCTTCAGTGGTGGCATGCTTGTTTCCCGTTTACGCAACTGTTTCCTACGCGTTACATTATTCAAGCTCTCCCTCCGTACGTGCTTCGAGAGCGCATACGAGGACGCGTTACTGGTATCCCGCGTGCGCGGTGTCGCTGTCCTGTCCCGCGGGATGCGGCCTCGGGCTCGTCGTTGAGTGCCTCCCGCGGGACTATCGCCTGCGCTAAGAGTGCGCCAAGAGAAACAACGACCGCGGGATGCCAACTCCGAGACGCATTCCTGGAAGGCAGTTCGCATTTAGGCCCCCATTGCTCCTGTGCTTGGCTTCCGCAGAACACGCTTCCGTTTCTTGCTTCCCGGAGAGCCATTTGCGGCGAGCTTGTACCGACGGCCATCGTTAGTGTGTTCCGGAGAGGATAACCCTGCTTGGCCTAATTCATGATGGCAAGATTCCTTTTGAGCATTTCTTCTTGCGTGTCTTTTCAATCTCTCCCCCTTCTTACGCATCTAGCCATCCGGTTGCTTCCTTTCAACATGACTTTCTTTCCCTTTCTCATTGTTCTCTCTCTCTTTCCTTGTGGTCCTTGTAGTTAGAGCAACAGCTTGTGCAGTCTTCACGGTAACGATTTCTATTCCTTCCCGAATCGCTTCTTCAAGGTTATAACGACACGACTAGTTGTGATGCACTGTCCGTTGAGTACGCTGCTCACGTATATGCTTGTATTGCTTTAGCACAACTCAGTACGAACATGCAGAAATGAGACATAGGCAAGGAAGGAAAAAAAGACATGCGATGGGATCTTTGTTTCCTTCCTTTCTTATGTTCCTTACCTTCATGCTCGTACTGAGTTGCACTAAAGCGATACACGAATATCATGCGCTAATTCCTCCAATCAGCAATACTTTTCTACTCACCTATACATTTCAGGCAGGTATACCCCAATTTGAAATAAAAGCTGTGATTTTTACCACACCAGGGAGAGAGAGAGATAGTTACAGCTAGATGTACGTCCACAAGTTGCCCTTTGTTCGTGAACTCCCTGAGAAATATTTAGTTTGCGTCTGCCCTGCGTCCAAAACAGTTATCATTAAAGCTGTTTACTCATTAATAATAAAAGCGGTCTTCTCCAAGGGTGTTAAATTTCGCTGTCAGAAACGTGCTCAGAGAACGTGAAATGGCTTGTGCTGCCGTCGAACGTCCTGCCCCCCCCCCCCTTCCCCCTTATTTTTCAGTGAGACATCATTTACTTAAGCACCTAACCTTGCTCTAAGATCAAATAAAAAAGTTATGCCAAGAAACTACGTCGTCCATAAGGCTCTTAGAAAAAACTTCAAAGGAATGGGCAAAAGCAAAAGACGCGCACATTATAATCCAGTCAGGCAATCGTGCTACTCGTTCAGGACACGGTGTAGTGATAAGAATAAATGCCTTTCAACCTCGCTGATAAGGTTATAGCTTGAGTATTCTGGTTAAAATCCGACAGTTCGAGATTTCATATCTGCCCAATATTTATGTTTGCGCTTCGCTAAGCGTAACACACATTGTTCGGGCATTATTGCCAGTCAGCTGCTTTTGTACTTTGTTTCCTGCGATTACCGAATACCGTATCGGCTAATCTTCTTTCTTCCCCGCTCAGTACTGAGAGGCAAGCCCATTTCGATCAGAAGATATCATTTAAGTACTTTCTATGCATCATCACACGGGCAGCCTTCTCGAAAAGAAAGGCAAACTGGTGCCTTAAAGAACATGCTTAACGCAACACCAGCAGCGGTTTGGCTCTCCAAGCAAACAAAAGGAGGAGGTACAAAGAAGATACAACATGGCACAGACTTCATTCACGAAGCTCACCTTCTGTTCACCTTCTCCCTCAATTCCCATGCTGTCTCAATTTTTGCCGGAGCTGCGGACCATAATAGAGATTTAATTAGGATAGGCACGCGAGTGCACCACTTCATGCTTCTTTGTTTCTTCTCTCGCATCCCAGCTGACGGTTACGAAAGCCATGTTTCACAATAAAGCCTTCGGCGGAGCCGTTACTAAACCTGGCTAATCGAAGCTCTAGCGAACGATGCCCCTGCTGCCGGTCGTGCCGCAGTAATGCGGTAATCACTATGATGAAGTTGTGCGCCGAATAAAAGCGACCGCAACAAATAACGGTGGGCGAGAACGTCCTTATACACGGCAGCTGCTGCTCTGAGCGATAAAGGTGCCGTTGCTCAGAAGAATTGAAGAGTGCATCAGGCTATCATCGTACGAGTCTCACATCCTGTTCTCTTATTGGCTGAGCCAATATATGGGACGTTCATGGGAAGATCGGGGTTGGAGACTGTAAGTAAAATTGAGAAAAACGCCGTATTTTACGCAGGTTGTTAGTGCACCATGCACGAGGAGGAAAATATGAGAGGTCAATCGTCAGAACACATTTCAAGGCGTCGCGAAGCAGCATGCTAACGTCAAAGCACCGTCCAGGACATACAAATCACACCTTGAGAATAGTACAAACTGTCTGCAAGATTAGAGTCTTCAAAGAAAGAAAGAAAGAAAGAAAGAAAGAAAGAAAGAAAGAAAGAAAGAAAGAAAGAAAGAAAGAAAGAAAGAAAGAAAGAAAGAAAGAAAGAAAAAGGCAGAAAGAAAGACACACTAGAGGCACTAAGTGGTTGCCTACGATGACAGGTCACGCAAGCAAGCCCGCTTTTGGTAGTAATAAGAGTATTCCACGATAATCTGCACCACCACTCTTACTGCAGGAGCGGCAACTGGAGTGAATAGGTGAAACTTTATGTTAAACGAGTTATTAGGGACGAGCTCTCAGTCCGGGGCGTCTATATTGTATGCCGGCGTTTGCGAATTCCATTGCACGATTTAGTCGCTTTTGCCAAGCCTCTCAAAAGAAAAAAAAAGGGGGGGGGGGTATTTATTTATTTGTCGGTTGGTCGGTCGGTCGGTAGAAATAGAAGAACATGGTGACTATGTGTTCGTGCGCTTATAGCACGGACAATTGTATTGTAAGAACAATGTGACGTTGGCAAGAAAGGAATCATCTTTGAATTAACAGCTATGTGCTAGTTAATAGTTAACTAGTCCTCACTTAAATGTGTTTAGTCTCAGTGAATACATTGTAGTGTTTAAGTGCCCCTTAACTAACGAATACCAATGAGCAGCGTGTGAAAACCTTCAAACACAATAAGCAGAGCTTTGGTTGATTTCTTGAAAGTATTAGTCATTTGGCGCACCCTTTGGCGCTATTAACTACGCCGTTAGTGGAACTAAAGCATCATGCTCAGAAAGAAAATATATAATGAGCCGACGACGCGTTGGACGGACTTTTCTAACAAACTCTCGGGCTAACGATGCATACAAAGATTGAACAAAATTTTCCCAACGCTGTATGGGCACGCCTGTCCGTGGTGTGGCGGCTCGCCATCTCTATATCACATCTCGTGGGGATGCCTAAACCGACCACCAACTTTAGATGCCTTTTTAGGCCAGTACAACCTATCTAATACTTTCGAGCAATGGGAGGCCCAGCTCGCCAGCTCTGACCCAGAGGTACAGCTTGCGCTTCTGGGTCACGTGAGGCAGGCAGCAGTAGCCAGTGGAGCCCTGGACTTGGGGCCCCACCCATCGAGCTCATGACCCCTTATCCCAACCCTTATGAATAAAGTTGTACTACTACTACTGACACACTGAGATTAAGCAGTAATGGTTTACTTCGAAGCGATAATTTATTTCGCGTAATTAACCCGCAGCACATCAACCAATATGGGACCGTTGCGATGGCCAACAAGTTTTAACGGGGAGAGTTTTCTGATGCGACAAACATAGCTAGGTAAAACAGAGGCGCGTAATTGATGAGGTGACAGGTATTATGAGAGTTGTCAGACAGAATTTTAATGACTATAATGACACTGCGGGCTTCGAAGAAAGATTACCGCAGCTCGCTTGTTCTTTTTAGTGCTTCTTTCTTTATCACTGTTTGCTAGTCCTGTGTTGAAAACCTTTCATAGTGAAAATAAATAAATTGCAACGAAAGCATGTCATCAAAGGCACAACCTCTGAAATACTGAATATAATGCTCTTGAATTCCTTGGAAACCGTCCATAATTGCTATGGGCTTTTGCTTTTAAAGTGTTCATTCAGGCTACCAGGTGCAGATGACGTATGCGGTACCGTATAACCGACAGCGTCCGCCTAACTGTTCCACGGATAGAGACATCCTTCGCACCTGTAGCAAAAATATTTTGCATTCTACTTGTTCTGGTAGACGCCGACCCATATGCGTGTAACCGAAATACGACAAAAGCGTTTACGCAACTGCAAGCAACTTTCTGTGCTGTTCTGTATTCCTATCAGAGTGCGGAGATGAGATAAGGCTGGGATGCAGCGTATAAGATATATGTTCAAATAAATGCGTGCATGCACGTTTCATGCACGAACTGGAGCGTGCGTGCGTGAAATGCACTGTCTATGAGCACCTGCAAGTTCACAGCCAAGGCTAGTGTGGTCACCGTCTAGGCACTTCTATATAATTTCTGTCAAATAATACTCGCTCGTTGACACAACCACTGTAAATAGATGGTCGGCATCAACTTCAGGCGCTATGACCAGAGCACCTTAAATAGTTAAGAGCACGACTACAAGCCTGGTTTGTAGCACATGGACTGTGTGGATGTGTAGAAATGCCCTGATCACAACGCGTGCATATTAGAGCTATCAGTGAGCATTACAGCAACTGAAAGTGTCTACTTCAGTAAATATCAGAAAGTGCTGACAACGTCCAGATAATAATAATAGAAGAAGCATTTTACAGATTAATCCACGGGGAGTGAAGTCACGTGCCCTGCTACAAAATCTTGCTTAATTTCTTGGTAAATATAACGAAGATTCGTTTCTCTAAGTGCACCTCAAACAGGAAATAATGGACCGACCGCTTACAGCACTCGGAGGTTATGAAAAGCTGTATAAGACAAAGTGCCGGCCCGAGGGCACGAATCGGGAAACGGAAGCCAGAGGAGCGCATCGAGCGAAACCGCGAGAAGCAATTCCAATAAATGGGAAGTGATGCGGGGAACGAATCTGAAAAGAAAGTTTGCCGATGGTACAGCAAAAAACTTGAGAAGCGAGAGCTGAAAAAGCGGTGATATCTCCCAGATAAAATGAAATGCCACTTCGAAAAAAGCACAGGTGGAGATGCTGCTGTGAGGTGCGAAGATGAGGAGGCAGCGAACCGGTGCTTTAAAAGCCTTCAGGCCGAGTACGTGTGGATGACAGCACCTGTGACGGGATTCGGTGGGACCCCGAGTCACGATTCCAGAGAAGCCCCGCTGACGTCGTTCATACCAGGCGCTAGAAACTGCGTAAAAGAAAAACTATAAAACACAGTGCAGCGATCTTTCATTAGGATAACGAGCTGAACGAAGTAAAGAGCGTTCCGTGACAAAAACTTCGAACTTCTCCGCTTTTCAATTTGTGTCAGGTTTTCTAACCTGTGCGCAAGAATTTAGATATAGATATAGAATTTTTAACGGAGAGTGGCGTTCGAGAAAGAATTTTCATCGAGGAACTGCGTGAAAGGCCGAGACGATGCGAGCGCGGCTAGCGTTTTGGCGTTTAAACAGCTGAAGAAGCTTGTAACTGTTATTTATCGGGGGTTGTGCGTCTGTTCATGCACTCCGCTGTATAGTGTATGCGTGAACATTTTGGAAGTTGTCAGAGACAAATGCCGCGTACGATTGAATCAAGTGCGCTAATACATCACACCGTAAAGGACTCGCTCTTGCATAACACGGCTATGGAGGGCCGGTACTCATGAAGAGCAGTTTCACTAGAATTGCTGGTAGGTAATTCCAGCCGATCCCGAAGCTGGAAATATCATAGGTGAAGTGTAGGGGGTTATGCCTTCCACCCGTCGCCAAGTATTTCTTCAACTTATATTCCATTCTTCTTACAGGCGAGGACCTACCAATCTAGCTCTCCTATAAATTCAATTATATATTGCATTACACTTTCCTTGACGTCAGTGTCAATCGGCTTCATATAATTGTAACACGCTGTAGTGAATACATCACTGCAGTCGCCAATAAAGTTCCTTGCGAAAGCAGCTTGGCTGTCTAGTTGTGGGCTGATTAGCCCAAGTGTATGCCCCTTAGTGACCACTCGCTTCTTCAAGAACTCCAACAAACAGCGCAAGAGCGGACAACGGACAAAGAAGGGAACAAAGACTACCAATAATCCAAACCAAGATACCAATAATCAGGTTGCTGGGAAATGCATCTCCGAGTGGTGCTTTGACGCTGAAAAGAAAAAAAAAGCGACACCGTTTCATTCCAGCTTTATTAGACTTCAGTTTAAACATGGGCTGTCAGTGGCCGCTTACTCTGCAATGCCGTAATCAAACGAAACGAAGGGAGTTTTATCGTTCGACGAGACCGCCGGTTTATTTGCATAGCGGGCTGTCGCCGCAAGACTGCACCAACCTGTTCCATTTAAAGGCCCCGAAAGCACCGCCTGCAGCCGATTCGCGACCTTCTTTACGTTAAACTTCTGAGGAACTCCTTCAATCGAACTACTTGAAACGGAAAGGAGCACATTGTAGCAGTCAGCGAAAATCAAACGACCGTACAATTGGTAAGCAAGAAGACATTGATTGCTTGGTGATCGTATGAGGCTGCTAGACATTTCGGATGAATGAAAGTTTTGATCAAACTTAGTACTAGACAACGAAGAAAGAAAGACGTAAGCGCGAACAATTCTCTCTTTATGAGTTGTCAGGATGGAAAGTAACCGATAGGGAACCGGAGCAATGACAACATACTTCCAGCCCTGAACTTCCGTTGTTCATCGTGCAATAGGCTACGGCCAGTATGAGCAAGCAGCAAGCTATCATAGCTTCATTGGAATATTTCGGAAAGAAAGCACTACTTACTTTATGTTTATGAACCCTATGTACTCCAAGAGCTAAGGAGTAGCCGGCGCCTTATTTGTGCGCCAACATCTCCTTACATCATGTCAATAAAAAAAAACCACGGTTGGGAAATTTAATAGGCATCAAGATAGTCAGTATGGAGAGGATTCAGCGCAATGAAATATGATGCAGACTCTGCAGATTGCAGTGGAGGTAGAACGCAGTTAGGCACTTTTATTGCTCAGATTAAGACCTGTAGCACAGACAGCGCAATGCGTAGAGCAGATTACTGACTCCTGACCTGTAATAGTAACAGAAGTACTGTCGAGGGAAGGGAAACGCCATCGATGACAAAAAGTAGTGATGCCGTGAGGAACGTTGATCGCGCAGCATAGGTTGGCCACCGTGCAGGAATGAGAGTAGATATATGGAAGACGTATTTGTACATTAAAACAGACTAATTATGATGAATTCTTTGACGGTGGCTTGAATATAGCACAACATGCCTTCCATTATATTGAACTATGGTGCAATCTAGACATGTCAAATAAAGCGTACTTGGCAATGTCTCTCTGCATTTGGGCAGTCGCTATGTGCTGTGCAGAGATGTGTGCTTGGTATCTATCTATCTATCTATCTATCTATCTATCTATCTATCTATCTATCTATCTATCTATCTATCTATCTATCTATCTATCTATCTATCTATCTATCTATCTATCTATCTATCTATCTATCTATCTATCTATCTATCTCTTGATGTTTCAGCGTACAGTAAAGATGCAAACAATTCTAAGAAGTCATGTTGACGAAAGCGCACCGCATAAACTGATAAATGAAAGTAACACGTTTTTCGTATGGTCAGCGAGAATGTACGGATAGTTTTAGATGCGAAGTATCTTAAGGCGGAGCTCAATCCGGTGGTGGTGGTGGTGGTGGTGTGCGGCGTGACCACCCTTACTGCGCATGCGCATACCCTCTCCACACACCTCCTCTCCACTCACCCTCTCCCCTTCCCCACTCCTCTTTCCCTCTCCACTTCCCCTCTCCACTTTCTCTCCCCATTCCCCTTTCCACTTTCCCTCTCCCCTCCCTCCCCCTCCACTTTCCCTCTCCCCTGTCTCTCTCCACTTTCCCTCTCCACTTCACCTCTCCCCTCCCCCTCTCCCATACCCTTCTCCCCTCCCCCTTTCCACTCTTCCACTGAAACGCGGGCTAGACATGCCGAAATTCTCTCCTGCGCAACGCCGCGATGAGCTCGAGCGCATGCGCGTCCCCTCCCCTTCTCCCTCCTCTCCTACGCTGCCCCCCTCTCGCCCGCCTGTCGACCGCGTTCCCCGCTCGCCCTGTGAGAATTAACGGCAGGGCTAGATGGAACATACTACGCGCGTAGCGTCCCTCTTCGCGTTCCACGACGCGAGGTCGGTAGCATGCCCAACGAACGCCAACGAAACGCGATCGTGCAAGTGCTCCGGCTTCGCATCGCCTCATGGTCCCCTTTAGCGGGAGATGTTGTAATTTTTTATGCCTGCAACCATTTGCGCTAGGATAGCCGGTTGAATAACGGTGAAGCGTATATCAGACAGCCCCTTGGAGCAACAGTACAAGCGAAATAGTCATAGTCACAGCCCCTTGGAGCAACAGTACAAGCGAAATAGTCATAGTCACAGCCCCTTGGAGCAACAGTACAAGCGAAATAGTCATAGGCACAAAATAAAGGGCTGGCTATAGAAAGAAACAAGCGGTATTTCTTTGGAAGCAGCAATGTCTTCCGATACCCATGTAGTGAGCGAATGCCGTTAATTTGCAGGTGGCAAGAAAGAAACGCGTGGAAGTTGAGCCGACAGCTTTAGGACAGGTGGTAATAACCGGGCAGCACCCGCGGCGGCAACATGTGGCGGGAGCGTGTGCCAAAACCCATGGCGCGCGTTCGCGTGCCGCCAGCCAACAAGTTAGCGCGACATTCCTTTGCGAACCGGGTGCTGTTTCGTAACGCTACGTGTTGCTGACACCTCGGAATTCAAGGCAGCTCCTGCCCTGCCGTTTATATGCGTTTTTTTACATGGCATGGAACGGCTTACTGCTCTCCCGCAGTAGACTACAAATTACTCTAAATCGTTAACCAGTTTTTCTAACCACACATGTCTATCTGCCAACGTCAGTGTCGGGACAGCTCTAAATAGTTTTCATCCTTCTTTCTAAACACATTGAAGAAATTCAGGAGCCCTTGCCCTATTGGCAAAGTCGGGCCAAGCGAACTTTGACGTGTGTGTGCCTGACGTAGTACTTTTCTTTCTTTCTTTCTTTCTTTCTTTCTTTCTTTCTTTCTTTCTTTCTTTCTTTCCACAGCATTGCGCAATACTTCCCCCTATATGTTTCCTTCCTCCAGGTCGGGAATCAGGCCGCCATCCACGTGCTTAGCAGCGCAACACTTCCGTTGCCACCGGCAACAACGACGATCATGCGTTCATACCCAGGCAACGATGAGATGTATCACCGTGTAATGACAAGTTACTTCGATAAAACATTCGGCAGATCCAACGAATTGTGGGAATAGGTTGCATGCGAAGCAGTGAGGGATGTTGTCTATGCTGGATTTTTTGGCTTTCCAAGCGTTACGAAGTCGATCGACGTGGAGTAGTTGCGGAGTAGTTGGAGTAGATGAGGTAGTTGTGTACACACCATTGGCTTACCAAGCACGTTGACCACAGGTGCGTTTAAGGGGTAACTTATGGTCTGAACTAACCTGGGCATTCACGTTAGAGCACGGGCATCAGTTTTATCGAAACAAAGTGCACGCTACGGCGCGATGACCAACGCACGCAGCCATCCGCTGGAAACTATGGTACAACAATTTCGCTATAAAAACAGTCAACCAAACTTTACGGGGCTACCCTACAAGACAGGGGCCGTAGGCTACACACTAACATAGTATAGGCATACGGACTTACTTGAGTCTTTGTATTAGCTGTGAAGTTACATCCTTCATGGAGAGGAAAGTGATAGGTGTAACCTTCAAGGTCAAGAAGAGAGCAGAATGGGTCAGAGAATAAACGGTTGTTAAGGACATCTCAGTCGAAATCAAGAAGAAACGATCATGGCATATAGGGCGTAGGCAAGATAACCACTATTCATTAAAAGTAACAGACTGGATCCAGAAGGAAGGACTGCTGGGCTAGTTGGCCATTCATGTCGACGATGTGGGTGCGCTTTGAAGACGCGGACAGGGAAGAGACAGGACACACACTGCGCAACTTTCAACTTATTTATTAGAAAGAGGGAAGCGTCACACATATATACACTGAAGCACGTGACCCAGGGCATGTGCATTACAAATCCCTCAGGCTTCAAAAACTGCAGTTCTTTCTCTGATAGTGACAATGAAGCTATGCTTATACATGAATCTGCGCGTTCCAAAATTTATTTGGCTTCTACTATGAGTCTCGCGGATTAATTATTGTTGCGTGATATGACGGTGCACTGATCAAATTTCGGGGTGCATAGGCACCTTTGGCAGTGAGTTGCTAGATGAGCGTAGGAACCATTCCTGACATTATTATTGTGTTCTCTTAGGCGCTCGTTGAGGCAACACCCCGTTTGCCTTATGTATACCTTTCTACAAGAAAGTGGAATGTTGTACACTACGTCCTTTTGGCACTGAACAAATCTAATTTTGTGGTTCATATCACAGACGGGTGGCTTACTGAATCGTCGCCATGCAGAACCAACTAGCCCAATTACGTGCGCTGGCCATTCATGTTAGAATGATGGCGCGCAAAAGAGCATAACACAAGAGGACCACGTGTCCGCGTTCCTTCCTCTTGTGTTATCGTTCTTTTCTGCACCAACGTTCTAAGACTAAATTCCAAGAGAAGGCATGCGCGCGAGGAGGAGGCGGAAAGTGAGGTGAGCGGATGAGATTAAGAAGCTTGCGGGAATAACGTAGACGCAGCAAGCGCAAGACCGGGTTGATTGGCGAAGCAAGGAAGAGGCCTGTGCCCTGCAGTGGGCGCAGTCAAGCTGATGATGATGATCATTCATAAAGCAATGTTTGCGACAGTGAAAGGACCATTTTTCAAACGATGCGAGTACGATTCAAGCGACACTCACCGTGTAGCTATAAATCGGCACCCTCGATCGCCACATATCTTCTCAGAGTATTGTCACGTGGTCGTGACGTCGACGAAGACAGCAGTCAGCGTTTGCAGGATGAAACTGTTTATTTGGCCGAACTTGTGGCCGGAAAATGAGAACTCGAACTACAGCAATACACGCTGTACAAAGATAGCGGCGAACAGGGCGTCGTCCGTCGGTCAACTGACAAGCGGTGAAGCGCGTCGGCATTTAAACATGTGCCGTCGAATATTCCAGCGTTATCGCTGGCTGTCCTGCAAGTTCTAGAATAAGCTCGAGTGTGCGCGTCTTGCGCGCAATCTTAACAAAACGATCTACAATGATCGCGAAGGTTCTCGAACAATGAGGCGCGGTTCGCGCTGAGCGTTGCCGACAGTCTTTGTGGCCGAAAACCGAATACAGCAAAAGTGATAAAGAAACGCACGTGGCATAGCCCCCCTCTGAAAAAGCATCGTCCCGATGCTTTAAAAAGAACAGGCCAATGCATGCAACAATAAATAACAAGAATAAATCAACAAAGTAATATAAACAATAAGCACAAGCACAATAATAAAGCAAAATGACAGTCCTCAGATTCGCTAACGTGCGTAATATGGTTTGAGGCGCACGACATGGACGACTTCAGGTCGTGCACGGCGCCGCTGAGAGTTCGTAATGCCGTCAGGGACAACCTCGTAGTCGAGTGCGCCGAGGCGTCGAAGTACCCTGTACGGTCCGAAGTATCGTCGAAGAAGCTTCTCACTGAGTCCCCGTCAGCGTATTGGCGTCCATACCCATACACAGTCACCGGGTTGGTATTCCATGTGGCGTCGTCGAAGGTTGTAGCGGCGGCTGTCAGTCGTCTGCTGGTTCTTGATCCGTAGGCGGGCGAGCTGTCGTGCTTCTTCGGCGCGCTGTAAGTAAGCGGCGGCGTCGAGATTGTCGGTGACGTTGGGTAGCATGGCGTCGAGCGTCGTCGCCGGGCTTCTTCCGTAGACCAACTTGTACGGCGTCATCTGCGTCGTTTCTTGGACGGCCGTGTTGTAAGCGAAGGTCACGTACGGAAGGACGGCGTCCCACGTCTTGTGTTCAACGTCGACGTACATGGCCAGCATGTCGGCGATGGTCTTATTTAGACGCTCTGTGAGGCCATTGGTCTGTGGGTGGTAGGCGGTGGTGCGGCGGTGGCTCGTCTCGCTGTATTTGAAGATCGCCTGAGTTAGGTCCGCAGTAAAGGCGGTACCTCTGTGTGTTATGAGGACCTCTGGGGCGCCATGACGCAAGACGATGTGCTCCACGAAGAACTTGGCTACCTCGGCGGCACTGCCTTTGGGCAAAGCCTTTGTCTCGGCGTAACGGGTGAGGTAGTCAGTTGCTACGACGATCCACTTGTTGCCGGAAGTCGACGTCGGGAACGGCCCCAGTAGGTCCATCCCGATTTGCTGGAACGGCCGGTGAGGTGGTTCGATTGGCTGCAGAAGTCCCGCTGGCCTAGTCGGCGGTGTCATCCGTCGCTGGCAATCTCGGCAAGTCTTAACGTAGTGGGCGACGTCGGCAGGAAGGCGTGGCCAGTAGTATTTTTCCTGTATCCTCGCGAGCGTGCGGGAAAAGCCGAGGTGGCCAGCCGTCGGGTCGTCGTGCAGGGCCTGCAGAACCTCTGGTCGCAGTGCCGAAGGAACAACGATGAGGTAGTCGGCCCGGGCCGGAGAGAAGTTCTTCTTTACGAGGACGTCGTTTTTCAAGAGAAATGACGCCAATCCCCGCCTGAATACTTTTGGAACAACGGCGGTCCTGCCCTTGAGGTATTCCACAAGCCCCCTGAGTTCCGGGTCGGCTTGCTGTCGTTCAGCGAAGTCGTCGGCACTTATGGTTCCCAAGAAGCAGTCATCGTCGTGGTCGTCCTGCGGCGGTGCGTCGACGGGGGCACGAGACAAGCAGTCGGCGTCGGAGTGTTTTCTTCCGGACTTGTAAACGACGGTAATGTCGAATTCTTGAAGTCTTAGGCTCCAACGCGCGAGGCGACCTGAAGGGTCTTTCAAGTTGGCTAGCCAACACAAGGCGTGGTGGTCGCTCACAACTTTGAAGGGTCGGCCGTAGATGTAGGGGCGAAACTTCGATGTAGCCCAGATGATGGCCAGGCACTCCTTTTCTGTTGTGGAATAGTTGATTTCTGCCTTTGATAGCGACCGGCTAGCATAACTGATGACCCTTTCCAATCCATCGGTCTTCTGCACAAGGACGGCGCCGAGTCCTACGCTGCTTGCGTCGGTGTGGATTTCCGTATCGGCGTGCTCGTCGAAATGCGCAAGTATCGGAGGCGTCTGCAGGCGTCGTTTCAATTCTTGAAATGCCTGAACTTGCGACGTTTCCCACCTGAATTCGACGTCGGCCTTCGTGAGTTGCGTCAGTGGCTCGGCGATCCGTGAAAATTCCTTGACGAAACGTCTGTAATAGGCGCACAAGCCGAGAAAACGGCGTACGGCCTTCTTGTCGGTGGGCGTCGGGAAGTCAGCGATGGCAGCTGTTTTCCGCGGGTCCGGGCGAACACCATCCTTGCTGATCACATGACCCAAGAACAAGAGCTCCTCGTACGCGAAGCGGCACTTTTCAGGCTTCAAAGTGAGTCCGGAGGTCTTAATTGCTTGAAGTACAGCTTCAAGGCGCCGAAGGTGTTCGTCGAAGTTTGAGGAAAACACAACGACGTCGTCCAAGTACACGAGACATGTCTGCCACTTCAAGCCGGCCAGTACTGTATCCATAACCCGTTGAAAAGTCGCAGGTGCCGAGCAAAGACCAAAAGGCATGACCTTGAACTCAAACAGGCCGTCTGGCGTTATAAAGGCAGTCTTTTCTCGGTCTCTCTCGTCGACTTCTATTTGCCAGTAACCGGTCTTGAGGTCCATCGACGAAAAGTACTTTGCGTTGTGTAATCGATCCAGGGTGTCGTCTATCCGGGGAAGGGGATACACGTCCTTCTTCGTGACTTTGTTCAGGCGACGATAATCGACGCAAAAACGGAGAGTCCCATCCTTCTTCTTCACTAGCACCACGGGGGATGCCCACGGACTCTTCGACGGCTGGATGATGTCGTCGCGTAGCATTTCGTCCACCTGTTTCTTCACGGCCTCCCGTTCTCGTGTCGAAACCCGGTAGGGACTCTGACGGAGTGGTCGAGCATTTTCTTCTGTTATAATGCGGTGCTTAGTAAGGGGCGTTTGTCGGACCCGCGATGACGACGAGAAACAGTTCTTGTTTTTCTGCAGAAGGCATCGAAGCTGTTGCTGTTGGCGAGCGGGAAGACTTGGGTTTACGTCGAAGGGTGGCTCAGGTGTTGGGGTAGTCATCGTAGCTTCGTCATGATCTGAAAAGGCAAACGCATCGCTGACGGCCAAGATTTCTTCGATGTATGCAATCGTCGTGCCCCTGCTCAGGTGTCTGTATTCTTGGCTGAAGTTCGTTAGCATCACGCTTCCTTTTCCTTCATGCAACCGAGCAATGCCCCTTGCAACGCAAATGTCGCGGTCTAGTAACAAACGCTGATCGCTCTCGATGACACCTTCGATGTCTTCAGCTTTTTCGGTGCTGACGGGAATTATGATGCTGGAGCGAGGCGGGATGGTAACTTGATCCTCGAGAACGTTCAGGGCATGGTGACATGGATTCGTATCCGGCGGTGTCGTTTTGTCCGACGATAGGGTTATCGACTTGGTTCTTAAGTCAATGACGGCGCCATGATGGTTTAAGAAATCCATGCCAAGTATGACGTCCCTGGAGCAGTGTTGCAAGATTACGAAACTCGCAGGATACGTGCGATTATTGATTGTAACTCTTGCTGTGCAGACTCCAGACGGCGTTAATAGATGGCCTCCAGCGGTACGGATTTCGGGGCCTTCCCAAGCAGTCTTAACTTTCTTCAACTTCGTGGCGAAAGGCCCACTGATGACGCAATAGTCGGCTCCAGTGTCGACGAGAGCGGTGACGTTGTGGCCGTCAATGAGAACGTCGAGGTCGCTAGTTCGTCGTCTTGCGTTGCAATTGGGACGCGGCGTCGGGTCACGGCTGCGTCGGTTTGTTCCGCTGCGTCGACGCGGCGTCGTCAGTTCTTCCTCAGGCCGTGAAGTTTCGACGTCAGGGCTTCGTTCGTCTTGCGGCGTGTTCTTTAGATTTCGTTGCGGCGTCGTCGTCGGCGGCGGAGGATCTTCGGTAGTTCGTCGTACAGCAACTGCACCTCCATCGGTTGCTGCCCTTAGTTTTCCGGATACGGGTTAGGTGACCGGCCCCGGTTTGGGCCAGTGTACTGCCGGCGGTGCGGAGACATGTAGCGGCCGGGCGACGGCGAGCGGGAAGGTCGTCGTTCTTGCCAGTGTGTTCCGGTGAGGTAGTCGTCGATGTCCCGAGGCCGTTCGCCTGGCTGCGGGCGCGGCGCGTTGACGGCGAATCCTCGAAGGCCCATCTGTCGGTACTGGCAGCGGCGGTATGTGTGGCCGGCTTCCCCGCAATGATAGCAGAGCGGTCGGTTGTCAGGGGCACGCCAAACGTCGGTCTTTCGAGGGGCGCATGGTTGTCCTGTCGGCGGGCGGTATGGCGTCGGTCGTGGTGGCGGCGGTGCCTGACGTCGGAACTGCTGCGGTGGCGCGGCGTCTTGACGCGGGCGAGGAGGAGCGGCGTTGCGTCGGGCTGCAGCAGCATAGCTCATGGCTTGCGGCTGAGGCAGTGGCGGTTCAAGGTTGCCCAGGGACTGCTGGATTTCTGATCGAACGACATCTGCGATCAAGTCCACTTGAGGCTGCGCCGAAGGTAAGAGCTTGCGAAGCTCCTCCCGCACGATCGCTCTGATGGTTTCACGCAGGTCGTCGGAGCCGAGGGCATGAACAGCTGGGCTGTCTTGAATCAATCGGCGATTATATTGGCGGTTACGCATTTCCAGCGTCTTCTCAATCGTGGTTGCCTCTGAGACGAATTCTTGGACCGTCGAGGGTGGGTTCCGTATCAGCCCAGCGAAGAGCTCTTGCCTTACCCCTCGTATGAGGAAGCGGACTGTCTTGTCCTCGGGCATGGCAGCGTCAGCGTGGCGAAACAGTCGGGTCATTTCCTCTGCGAAGATGGCCACGCTTTCGTTTGGTAGTTGCACCCGTGTCTCCAGCAAGGCTGCGGCCCTTTCTTTTCTGACGACGCTTGCAAACGTCTGCAGGAAAGCGCTCCGAAAGGCGTCCCAAGTTCGAAGAGTGGACTCCCGGTTCTCGAACCAGGTCCTTGCTGCGTCTTCAAGGTAAAAGTAAACGTGCCGCAGCTTGTCCTCGGAGTCCCAGTTGTTAAATTTTGAGACCCTTTCGAAAGTCTCGAGCCAGGTGTCCGGGTCTTCGAATGACGACCCGCGGAAGGTTGGCGGCTCCTTGGGCTGCCGGAGTAGGATCGGCGCAGGCTGCACGGGGTCGGTCATCGTCGCTGCGGTGGGTGTTGGGACCTTGGGCTGCCTGGTTTGTTCGGTAAGGAGCCCGTGCTCTGGCTGCAGTCCCTTCTGCCTGCGGCTTGTTCGACGATCCGGGTTTTCTTTGCTGTCGTCCTCCTCGCGGCTTGGGCTTGGGTCAGCGCTTCGCGGGGGCGTCCGGATCATGGAAGAAGCAGCACCTCCACCAGATGTCACGTGGTCGTGACGTCGACGAAGACAGCAGTCAGCGTTTGCAGGATGAAACTGTTTATTTGGCCGAACTTGTGGCCGGAAAATGAGAACTGGAACTACAGCAATACACGCTGTACAAAGATAGCGGCGAACAGGGCGTCGTCCGTCGGTCAACTGACAAGCGGTGAAGCGGGTCGGCATTTAAACATGTGCCGTCGAATATTCCAGCGTTATCGCTGGCTGCCCTGCAAGTTCTAGAATAAGCTCGAGTGTGCGCGTCTTGCGCGCAATCTTAACAAAACGATCTACAATGATCGCGAAGGTTCTCGAACAATGAGGCGCGGTTCGCGCTGAGCGTTGCCGACAGTCTTTGTGGCCGAAAACCGAATACAGCAAAAGTGATAAAGAAACGCACGTGGCAGTATTAAACTACATTTAACGCAATTTATTTCGTAAACGCGAGTCGACGCGTCATAAATCATCTCGTTGTCACGATAGTCGAGAGCATAAATTATACGGACGTATATTTGAAATCAGAAACACGCGCATAGCAGCATCGCTCAGCAAAAAAAAAAAAAAAGCTCGCGTTTCTACAACTCAAGGAGATTGATGAAGCGAGTGCTTTTAAGGAGCATTTGAGAGCTAAGTGCTCTTGTTTTAAAAAGACTGCAAAGAAAAAGGTCCTTCTCGATGTCATGTGAATGGGAGAGGGGGAAGTGAAGTGTCATGAAGCTTAAATGCATGCCCTTAATTTTCGCTTTCTTTTTTTCGGCGACATAAGCGTGCTCTACGGTAGCCGACCAGTAGAAACCAGTGATTCCTCTGCCGGCACTATAATTTCTACTTTACGGTGAAATATTGCAACTTTCACGCGAAGGTGCCTTTGTTCGCCGCTAACTGTTGTCCTTCTACTTCACACGCAAGAACATGCAATTCACAACCGGCTTTCTTCAGGCAAAATGCATTTTACTGCGTTAGCAATGAGACCATCAGCTCTCAAAAATCTTTAACAGCGTCGATCAGAAGCCGGCGTCTTATGCGCAGCCGCTAGAGGAGGCCGAAGGGAGAAAACAGCGAAATGGAGTAAGAAGGCCGGCGGTGACGTGCAGTTTCTGAGCAAAAAGTCTTAGAGGGTCCCTTAAGTGTGCCCTGCAACACTTCTTGAGCATGGTCAGAAAACGCTGCCGATCGGTAGTTGAAGCTCCGGCAAACATGCGAGTTCAACATTATAGCGCAGCACGCGGCCTGGAATTTACGGTTAGTTTTCAAAGCCAGCTATAAATCGTTCCCTCTTCCTTCTACAAGTGATGTCATATACCCAAATAACCACGCCATATACCCAAATTCACGGCCATTGTCTGATTTGAGCATCGTGAGCTGCATAGTTACCGAGGCCGCCACGTGCTCGGGCTTGCGCTCGCGATCACCCTGAAAGTAAGCCGTGCGTTCGATGAAAAAAAGGAAAGCAAAAGTGTTCAAGGTCATGACGCGTGCGTGACGTAACTTCTTTCCCCCGTGTCATTCCTCCATGCTTAGCTTCCAGCGCGCTCGTCGGGGCGAGAGAAGAGAGAAAGCAATTACAGCAATTACGGATTCTAAAAGTTTTTGCGGCGGTCGATTCGTGGGGCAATAAATTCCTTCACTGAAGCCATTTGATGGTTATTTGGAAAAATGCTGCGGGGCTCCTTCGAGCATTTGCCTACGACTCGAAGGCGAAACGAAGACGACTCGAAGGCGAAAGTCATTTCCTTTTTCTTCGCAGTCGATGCACTGGTCCTCCTCCTCCTCTCCCCTCCGAAAGCTTTCTGCACCTAATGTGACTTAACACAGCCTTTGGCCAAGCGACAATGTCATGTAGTGACGTCACGCTTTGAGACGTCATGACGGCGGCATGATGACGTTGCGAAGTATGAAGGTCTGTGACGCCATATGGTGACGTCATCACGTGATGATGATTTCTTTCATCACTCGTGTTGACGTCGCAGGCTCCGACGGTCAATTTTCGCGTTTGATGAGGCATCTAAGGCTTTCTCCTCAATAAATAAGTGAACGTGTATAAATACAAACGTTTCCAAGGCGGGACCTGAAATCTGGGCTTGTACATACGCAAACCCAATTCTGGAATCACTGCGCCACAGGCGCTTCTTTAATGCGAAATCCTCAGGTCTCTCGTAAAACGGCCCCTTGAGCGAAGCACGGCAAGCGAATGAATTGGCGTAGAAGCCCACGTGACGTGTTTCAATAACGACGTCATCATGACGTCACGTTGTCAATGCAATCTACTGAGAACTTCAAGGTAACTTAACGCGTGTCTCTCACGCTGCGGTTCCTCATGTATTGCAAGAAGTCTAGTCCCCGACAGTACAATTAATGAATTACCAATCTTGAAGCAGGCTTTCGCCTTCAAATATTACAAATAGGGTAACACTCTGTATAACTTTTCTCAACAGCGGAGCTATTTAGGCCTGGCAAAACTTCGGGATGGTCCACCCAAAACTGGGCTGGTAAGCGCCACAAAAAGCGGGTATGTGGCAAGCAGCGCTTAGCATAGCACAGCAAAGCGAGGGGGGTGGGAAAGAGACGTGAGGTTAAGGAAAAGCAATGTGAGGGAGAGGAGAAAGGAAAGAAGGAGGGGATATGGTAAATCATTGCATCACTTTGTATAGTATTAGTTTAGCAAGGGAATGGGAAAGGGAAGGGAGGGTGAGGAGGACAAATAATAGACTGCGGAGGAGGGAAAGGTGGAGAAAAAGAGGCGATGCGAAGCCGGAGCACTTGCACGATCGCGTTCCGTTGGCGTTCGCTTGGCATGCGACCGACCTCACGTCGTGGAAAGCGAAGAGGAACGCTAGGCGCGTCGTGTCTTCCCTCTAGCCTGGCCGTTAATTCTAACAGGGCGAGTGGGAAACGCGGTAGACAGACGCACGAGAGGGGGGCAGCGCGGGGGACGAGAGAGAGGGGGAGGAGACGCGCATGCGCTGGCGCTCATCGCGGCATTATGCAGGAGAGAATTTCGGCCTGTCGAGCCCGCGTTTCAGAGGGGGAGTGGAGAGGGGGGAGAGGGGAATTGGAGATGGGGAAATGATAGAGGGCGAGGGGAGCGGGAGAGTGGTAAGGAGGTGTGTGGGGCAGGCTTGCTAATGCGCAGTAAGGGTGGTCACGCCGCACACCACCACCACCACGACCGGTTTGAACTCCGCTATAAGATGCTTCGCATCTACAAACCTACAATAAAACTGTAGGCTTACGCATCAGCTAGACCACTCTCACAGGAGATTCCTCGTAGATCATTCATTCATTCATTCATTCATTCATTCATTCATTCATTCATTCATTCACTGCAATAGCTATCAGTGCTTCTCGTGATTGAACCTGCCGCTTGGTGGTGGTGGTGGTGAAACTTTATTGCCCAAAAAGGGGTCCTGAAGGACACTCGGCTAGGTGCCAGGTGCAGAGGGCATCTCCCACGTTGGGACAGAGAGCCCGAAGCTCTCCGCCGCCTCATGGCGGTTGTCTGGAGGAATTCGTACCAGACATTTGAATAGCACTGGATGTGGTTACGATTCACCATCCATACCGCTGCAAGGTCGCTACCTTGGGTAGCATTATTCTAAATATATTCCTTCTACTGTAGTCGTTTGTTTAAAGGACAAAATTTAAAGTCAATTTCTGTTTTTGCAGCACTTACTACTGATATATTGCGTGGGAAACTATTTGGGTAGGCAATCGAACTATGCAGTGTAGCCAGATCACGCATGGAGGCTCTTCAGAATAACTTAAGCTTGGTGTGCCTTTAGGTATTCGGCTGCATAGACGTAACGGGTGGTCGTAGAATGGCTGCAATTGTTTCTAAAGGCTCTGATATACTCCAGCGTAACGTCGACGCGCGCGTGCGCGCGTCACGGCGACGTTACGTCAGCAAAAAAATCACAGCATATCCACGGAGTGAATGATGATGAGTGGGCGAAGCTGCGGAGGTTCATCGGTAAACCGTGAATCTTCCGTGAATTCTGCCCAGTACATCATCACCGACGTGAGATCGGGCGCGTTTATACTAAAGGTTCGATTAGAGTTATGACGACTTGCAGCTCACTTTAATTTTACATGTACGCTGTGAATTTTCATTGTTTAGAAAACCATTGCTTTAGAAAACATCTGGCGTCTTTCGTTAAGCAGCTGGCGTCTTTTCGTTTTGCTTTAGAAACATCTGGCGTCTTTTCGTTTTGCTTTTAGAAAACATGTGGCGTCTTTCGTTGGTTTATTTCATCAATCAACGGCGTTTTGAACAAATTTTTTATTGTTTAATCACGCACAGGAGAAACCTCACCAGGCACTACCTTGGAGGTAAACAATGGCTGCTAATGGGAATGAGAGACAGAAGAAGTCGGCTTTTAGCTAACACTTACACTTCTACTTCTACTAACGTTTCCTACTGGAACATGCCAATGGCTGCTAATGGGGAATGAGAGACAGAAGAATTCGGCTTTTAGTTAACGCGCACGCTGCGAATTTTTTATTGTTCAACAACGCACAGGAGAAATCTCCCATCGGCACCACCTTGGAGGTCAAGATCTGGTACTAGCGTTAAGACTGGTTACGCACTACGACGAGGACGAACGGGTGCCGCTTTAAAGGGCCCCTAAACCACCCATAGGTCAAAAGTTACTTGTGGCGTTGCAGTTGTGCACCAGTCTACAGCGAACGCTGGCAGAGTCGAACGCGCTTTCTCGTTTCGCTTTTTCCTTCACTAGGCTGCGTTCGTCGGCTCGTCTATCCACCTCTCCGAGTGCCTTTTTTCAGCGTCCGAGGTGGAAACGCAAGAAGCGCGCGCATCTGCTAGCAGAAAACAGGCACCTGTGCGCCCACTGACAGCGTCTCTTGCTCGCGACGTCACTTAATCATACAGGTGACGTCACGGCGGCTGTTGTCGACAGAGCAAAGGCACTATAGTGCCTAGAATATACTTACTAGTGTGCCGACCGCCAAGCGTTTCCAATGGGAGACGCTGACACCGACGGTGATGCCTTCCGTCGGACGCCACCAGACGGCGACACTCTTAGGGACCATGCTAACCGAGCGGCGCAGCAAGCCAAGCGCGCGCGTTGCACGCGCGTCGCTCAATTGCCCTTCGGATGCCCGTTCGTAAGCGCAGTCGGTTGTGACCACGGAGTTAAGAAATATTCCGTTGCGGTAAACTTGTGGGGCGTTGTCGCTTTCGAGCCAATAGCTTATGGTGTCTCCGCATGTCATTGCTAGGTTTCTTTTCTGTGCGCGCGCTTCGCTTTTGTTTCCGTTCACAGAACCGCGAGGTGGTCGCACAAAACGAGGCGTAAAAACAGCACCTCCTTTGCCCCATATTGTACGAGTGGCTACCGCTCAAACAACGAGCGGGTCTCATTATTCAGCGCTCCTGTGGGCACAGAAATTTAATTGAGCTTAGCCGAGTGGGAGAATAATACAAAGAGCACAAATCGGAGACTAACTCCGGCGGCTGTCGTTTGTGAGAAACACTTCAGTAATTGCTACACTGAGCGTCGTTAGGTGATTACATAAATAATTAGTAAAATGTGTCGTTAGGTGAATAAATAGATAATTAGTAAAACATGGGTCGTTAGCTGATCAAATAGATAATATGTGTCCTTAGGTAAATAAACAGATCATTAGTAAGGTAATTAGCTACAAATTGCCGTGAATTTAGCATTTGTGGTCATGTGTCGCATATATTAGTATTTTTCGAAGAAACAGCCGGTATCGCGCAGCGTATTAATGATAACTGTGCTTACGATCGCTTGTTAGTGCTACGAAATTACATGCCTTCGATTACGCTTTTCACCCCAACCAACGTTCCGCAGCGCAAAACTGGGTGAGACAGACCGTCGGCGTCTCTCACAGGCGCGCGCGTCGGCTAGAGACGCCGCTCGGCATAGCATGGTCCCTACGGCTATCGCCGTCTGGTGGCCGCCGGTGGAAGGCATCATTCTCCGTGCCACCGCGACGCCCGCGGTCGGCACACTAGTACGTATATTCTAGGCACTATAAAGGCACGGAGAGGAGCAGGCGAGCGTCTGTTGGTGGTTTAGGGGCCCTTTAAGGAGCTTCGCCCTGAAAACAGCCCTCTACAGTCCGGCGTCGGCTGACCGCCGACGTGGCCAACGGCTGCTGGCGCGCTCGGGCGTCGCTTGGCTCCGAATAGATCCTGCTGCATTTCGCGCCGGTCGCGCCGGACTCGCATGTACAGGTACCTGCTTCGCGGGCTGTTACGTCGGTTCCCGGCAGGTGGCGTGGGCGTTCTTCGCTTTACTGCGCATGCGCTCCTCTAGATGCGATCGCACTGACGCGTTGGAGCCGGCTCGACTGTAGCGGAGACCAATTTGCGCCTGGCGTAGCGTCGCCAGCTCGCTGTGACGAAACGCAACGTCCTCGCGGGCGCTGGCGTCGGACGTCGGAGTATAACAGAGCCTTTATTGTTCGTAGCGTCCTACGATGAAATAAACATTTAAATGCGAAGCATTTCTTAGCGAACTTCTGCGACTTTGAGCGTATCTATCTATCTAGCCGCCTATGACTTTGTGCTCTCCTGGCCGTTTCGTTAATCGGATGTATACCAATATTGGTGTGTCATAACATGGCCTTATTGCGAACATAAATGACAGGTCGTATCATGAAAATCATGACACGCATATCATGACCAGCATGATTTACATTCCACGGCCTTAGGCTCTTGCGGCCGTTCCGTTAATTTCATATAACCAAAATTGGTACGGCGTGACCAGAGTTCCTGACGAACATAATGACAGGTCCTAACATGCAAATCATGACGCGCATGTCATGTGCAGCATGATTTACATCCCATGGTCTCGGGGTACTCGCGGCCGTTTAAATGAAGGGATATATGCGAAAACTGGCATGACGAGTCATTTCTGTATGACGAACATAACTGCCACGTGCTAACATGAAAATCATGACAAGCATGTCATGTACGACATGATTTACATGCCACGCTCATGGCGCACTCGCGGTCGTTTCGCTAGATTGATATACACCAAAATTGGTATTGTGCGATGTGACTGTATGAAGAACATGAATAACAGGTAGTAGCATGAAAACCATGACATGAATGACATGTATGTCATGATTTACATGCCACGCTCATGGTGCATTCGCGGCCGTTTCGCTTTCATGATATACACCAAAATTGGTATTGCGCGACACGACCGTATGACGAATGTAAGTGAGAGATGGTAACATGAAAATCATGACATGCAAGTCATGTACGACCTGATTTACATGCCACGCTCATGGTGCGCTAGCGGCCGTTTCAGTAGATTGATATACACCAAAATTGGTATTGCGCGAAGTCACTGTATGAAGAACATGAATAACAGTTGGTAAGATGAAAATCATGACATGCAGGTCATGTACGACATGATTTACAAGCCACACTCGTGATGCATTCGCAGCCGTTTTCCTAGCTTGATATATACCAAAATTGGTATTGCGCGATGCGACTGTATGACGAACATGAATAACAGGTGGTAACATGAAAACCGTGACATGACGTCATGCATGTCATGATTTACATGCTGCGCTCATGATGCATTCGCGGCCGTTTCGCTAGCTTGATATACACCAAAATTGGTATTGCGCGATGTGACTGTATGAAGAGCATGGATAACAGGTGGTAACATGAAAATCATGACATGCATGCCATGTATGTCATGATTTACATGCCACGCTCATGGTGCATTCGCGGCCGTTTCGCTGGCATGATATACACCAAAACTGGTATTGCGCGATGTCACTGTATGATGAATATTAGTGATAGGTGGTAACATGAAAAACCATGATATCCATGTCATGTATGGCATGATTTACATGCTAAACTCATGGTGCACTCGCGGCCATTTCGTTCGTTTGATATACACCAAAAGGGGTATCGCGCGATGTGACTGTATGACGAACATAGACGAGAGGTCCTAACATGCGAATCATGTTATGCATGCCATGTACGGTATGATTTACATGCCATTGTCATGGTGCGCTTCCGGCCGTTTTGTCAACTGGATATATACCAAAATTGGTATGGTATGACACGAGTGCGTGATGAACATAAACGACAGGTCATGCATTGTATATACCAGAATATGCGTTTCATTAGCATGGTGTATACTAGATTGTGCATGCATGCGTGCATGGCAAACATGCGATGTGTGGTGGACTAGATGCCATGGCATGAATGATTTCATTTGGCTCAAAGACAAACAAGGCGATCTGTGCAGCTCTTTGCTAGCTGCTTCGCATTACATCGATTCCACAGTGCGTGGGATCTGCCGGATTTTTCTAAACATAATTGCCATCTACACACTGTGAGGGACATCGTGCCGCTCTCCCGAGCTCAAAATTCAACGCAGTTGTAATGCGTGATGTTTACTGCGGCTCAATGTGCACTCTCTGTCGCCACAGAGCCGTGGAAGAAAAGCGGAACATAAGTTGCATCGTGCTTGAGGGCGTGTGCGTGGTTGTTTGAAAACCGAACGTCCTGACAAGGGGCGTTCGAATACTGAACGTTGGTAAGCGATTGGCTAGATGGCGCGCAAGTTCACGACAACGCCTGAGGCAGCGGGAACACAGCAGTCTGCAGCGAGGGTATAGTATACGTTCCGACCTAGGGATGACCAATTAACTTTCTAACAGAGGAGCAGTTTCAGCCGGAGGGGAAAAAAAACTGTCGTGCAAAAAAAACCATCATCATCATGAATGGCCTTACCTTATATGGCATCTCGCATCGCCTAGCAACGCGTTGGAGGAAGGAAAGTAAGAGGAGAGAAGTGGAGCGGAGGAGGAGAAATAAAACAAAGCAAAATTTCTTCGCGAGGCAGGTTTCGAACCTGCGTTCCCCATGTTCCGAAGGCAAGTGTCGCAACCGCTCGGTTATCCAGGCACGCTAGCAGAAGAAGCGTTTATGGGAACCATATGATTGCGTTGCTATGGGCGAGAGAATGAAAAAAAAATATAAAGAGAAAGAAAGAGAAACAGAAAGGGAGACTCACTGAGAAAGGGAAGTGAGGGTGAGAAGGAGGGAAAGGAGGAAAACGAGGAAGGAAAGGTCACATGCTGCGCCGTGTTTTCAGTCTTCGCGCCACTCGTGCGTAGCTGCTCAAAATTATTTTCTTTACTGCCTTTAATCCATTCCAACCGGCATATAAACTATAGACATACCAGCTGAACATAGTGTGACAAGAGAATCAGTCAAAGCTCAAGCGCATGCTTCATCATGAGTAATAGACCACCGTCAGAAATGTCGCGCACGCAAGCAGGCCCGTTCGGTCGCTTGGCGCGTTTTTGCAACGCTGACAGCTTACCGTCACTCTCATATCGAGCAAACACCATCGAGGTGCTGGGCCTATGCCGCCACTGGCGCGGTGCTGTATCCGTATTTATATTCTACAGCAGCTCGACCCCGACGGTGCCCCATTCCCCGACGTAATTATAACGTAATTTCCTCAAACTCAAAGCTCGATCGACACTGACCTCTCGTTTTGTCTATGCGTAACCGGAGCATGGATTTCTGCTCATGGTATATCCGCAGTAACCTGCAACATTGGGAGAGAGCGAAAAATAAAGAACTAGTTCAAACATTATTTATTTATTTTTTAGCTTACAGTGAAGCAGCCAGAGACTTCTCAAGGAGTTCTTACAAGTAGTGCTCTTATTTCTCTTCTTAAAACCTTAAATGAAAATGTCGAATGAGATTTTTAAAGACGTGCATGGTGGACTGCATGACGATACATTTTGTTTTCTAGGCACCAAGTATCCGCACCGACACAAGGGCCACATGTGGTAAATTTCTGCTGGGAATATGTTCGTATTTTCAGTATATTCGTAGGTGTTTGCCGTGCTTGTTAACCCCACGCCGATACACCGTACTAAATGGTCTCAAAATTAAAATTCATTTAACAACTATACCATGGTCCCTTCAAAATAGCACCCTAACGTTACTTAATCGCACCGTCCATGCACTTTGATCGTACTCATCACAACAAGACAGTCAGGCAACCATTAAGTCGCCTCAACGGGCGTCAATATTCATTATTTCCTCATGCTCTTTCATTGTAGAACAAGTTACCGGAACTAGTGCTTAATGCCGACACAACACAATCGTTCACCCATCTTGTCAATAACCTTCCTCTTGATTTCTAAAATGTTGCTATATATTATGTTCCTCATCGATGTTGAGAATTTGTATTTTTTGTACCTTGTATTGGTATTTCTTTATGTATATTCCGTTTCTGATATTGTCATTGACATTTATGTACCCACTCCTGCTTGGGCCCGAATACGGCCTGTAGTCTTTGTAAATAAATAAATAAATAAATAAATAAATAAATAAATAAATAAATAAATAAATAAATAAATAAATAAATAAATAAATAAGACACCACTACTCCTGTCTAGCTTCACTTGTTCTTTAAGATTACATTGAGACCCAATAAGTGCACTCGGTCGACGTCCCACAGCTAGAAACTCACAGGACGACAGGAACCACTGAGGCTATGGACGAGCCGATATTCAATTAAAACGCGCCATAAAAGCCAATTGTCACTGTCGGTATGTCCTCCTGCAATCGAATTGAGTCCCAAATCACATCGCGACTAATCTATTTAAACGATAACTCTATCGTAATTCGATTCACCTTTCGCGACGTTGCTTATATAATGCGGTTATCCAATCTCAAGTACAAAAGGAGAACAAGACTCCCTAATATGAGGAGTGCAGTTAGGAGGAAGGTGCATAGCATGCGACGAACATGTACATTAGGCCGTGCTCCGTATGACGGGGCCGAATGTGTCGTCTCGGCGTCGACAAAGTGGAAGGCTGTTGGTCGCGTACACTCTAAGAAAAAAGATTACCTGTTACTCTTTTTGGTGACTGCTCACCTGCTACATAAAGAAGTATATTTCAAGATACACACGTTAACTCTGTTTTGGGGAGCATTATGCTCCCTTTGGAGAGTCGTTGGAGGCGCGGATCTCGAAAAGAGAGTTAACGTGAGGCGATTCAGAACTCACCAAAAAAAGAGTAACATGTCCTTTTTTTTTTCGAGTGTGTCGAAGAGAAACAGCCGTTAATTCTGCAAAAAGGTAACTGGATAGTTTCGGTAGGATGCGTCAATACTGTGCATTGCGGTGCGTGTGAGAGAGAGAAGCCACTTTATTGCTTTGCATTGTGTGTGTGTGTGTGTGTGTGTGTGTGTGTGTGTGTGTGTGTGTGTGTGTGTGTGTGTGTGTGTGTGTGTGTGTGTGTGTGTGTGTGTGTGTGTGTGTGTGTGTGTGTGTGTGTGCGTGTGCGTGTGCGTGTGCGTGTGCGTGTGCGTGGGCGTGTGCTTATGGAAGGATATATGACTACGTTGTGCAACACGTTGTTCAATGTAGATGTCCTTCGTGATATGTGTAATAAATGTTCAAGGTAATTTGAACACGGTAATTTTAACAATAACTAAGCCCCTGAAGATTAAAGTATGCTTGCAAAGGTGGTTCATGCACTTTCACGGATCACAATTTCCAGTAAACCCTAGTTGCTCCAAAAACACAAATAACATAAAAATTAAAGATACGTTTTGTCGCTACGATTACGAGTAGCTTCGAGAACTTCCGAGACAGCTTCAGTTATTCTAAGAACGACCGTTCGGAGTCAACGCCTAGAGCCTGTCATTCCGCCAAGCGTCCAGCTCGCACTGTTCGTTCCCTTGTGTACGCTATGTGCGATATATACGTCGCCGTGGTACACCTCGAAAAAGCACACCGTCATCCTATATCACCGATGTGCTACATTATGGAGCCTCATGGCGCCTGGTCTTCCTGAAATGGAAGCGGTTAATGGCGCACCGACTCCCGGCCACAATGCAACCCGCTCTTTTACTGAACTATCTCACGAAAGAAGAGCTGAAAAGTTAATCTATAGATAAAGCACGCGCAAGCGCATTCGATCGCGATTCATCACTCGATTTACGGCAAGTAATTACACCCCCGGCTTCGATATAGAAACTGTCTCAACTTCTCCGCGCATATCTCCCTTGGGTGCTTTTACGGGATGAGTTGGAAGAGGGGAGTGAACCACGACGAATATGTTAATTAAACAAAAAAGAACACCTAAACACCTCGTCTTCGTCAGCTAGCCGTCGTAAAAAAACACGTGGTTCTCCCGTAATCAAAAGTAGATGTAAGCATGAAATGTCTACCGGCAAAGCAGAGTGGATAGATATTATACTAGCGACAATTTTGGCATGTTGAATGCGGTCCTGTATGAAGAGTTGACTGCGAAAGACCACACTTTTTTTAACTTTTGGTCTGGTTGCCCGGACGTCTCGTTTCGTTAACGTATCGATGCCCGGATGACCTTGTCTGAGTTCCCGGATGTTTCGTTTAAAGTGTCCTAATAACGCCACTGGTATTTGGCTCAATGTCTCTTGAAGGCCGCCGACAACTGCAGCTAAAAGCATTTCATGCTTAACAGTGTCTTCCCGTTTGTGTAGCAGCTTATGCAACTTTTCCTCCTGCTCTCAGTGCTGGAAGCTTTGCTCATTAATGTTTATGCCGAAAAAAAAACGAATATGTTACCGAGGCTCTCTACGTTGTGGGAGAGCGCATCGTTAATCTATGAACGCCATAAAACAAACGAAAACGCTATTTATATACATTAAAGCAGCCCGCCAGCGTCACCGCTACTGAATTCACGCGCACCTGTGCGGATAGGTATGCGAAGCCCTGCCATCAACTGACGTACGTGGTTTCCATCGCAACCGGGTTCATCACTACGTGGTTGCAGAGCAGCGTGTGTCGCTTATCAGTATGTCTAACAGTGGGACCCAAATGCCGAAACGTCCGAAAAACATATGGAGGATTATTTTATACTAACAACCACGTAGAAAATGGGCAGCCGTCGTCTGAAAAAGGCGACAGCAACTCCTCCATTGCTTTTTCATTAAAAGATAACTAGACCATTTCCGGTACATATTCGAATGTACTGCACGGAAATGGGGCACCGGAGTAAGGAAACGATTGCGAAGGGAAAGCGAGCAATGTTTTGAGCGATGCTCATGTATGTCGTCACGAACAGCTCCGGATAAAATTCCTTTCATCGTCGGCTGAACTGGATAGACTATAATCTTCTTGCAGTGAGAGAATGAAGACGCAACGAGCTCAATTAAGAGTTTCAACAATCAAATACAATGTTGTTGTTTTTTTTAGTTAGTGTTTCACATAACATTACTGTGTTCTTCTCTGTAGCTCTGGATATTATTTGAAGAAATTCTGTGCAATAAGCAGGGTGTCGCACGGGTCGCCTCTGGTAATTCGCGCTATATACGCCCTTTAACAAAAGCCATCTGCACGACGAGCGTCTTTTGTCATCATAATGAGGTTTTACCAAATATGGAATTACACTTCGGCTGGCAGGACTGTGTCGAAAAAGAAGTACGGCAGTAGCCTGTCACATTGCCTGGATATTACCAATTTCTCGTTATGAAGGTACTGGCTGGCAGGCACGTTATACTACAGTTCTTCGTGCGCGAAAGCCGAATTCGCTTCGTTATTTTCGCGTCGTGTGTGTACACGTACGAGAAAGCGCGACGCGGATGGGACTGCCTTGCATTCTTTGCTTTCTTGCTCAGCAATTTCCTCGCAAAAGGAATGTTTGGTAGTCGACTTTGGTCGGGTTTTCTCATAACCAACGCAGTTACACAACCACCGTACTGGCCCGACGTCGTTATTAAATTTCAGTCGACGGCACGCAGATCTGTTTCGCACTATTGGGGCTTTCTTTTTTTTTTCGAAGCATTTCTGTTTGTCGTCTGTCGCGGCAGCGAGCCATGCTGTGCTTACATGATCTATGTCTACGCTCAAAGGTAAAGAACCACAGAGCTTTTATTTTACACGCCAACGATGAATTTTGCCGTTCCATCCTTTCCGGCTTTATACATAATAAATTCGCTTCTTTCTCGTCGTCTGACTGTATAGGCAGTTGTAGCGTGATGAGACAATTTATCATGCGCTTTGTCTGCGTTTTACCCCTGCACGTTCAAGAAAGGCAGCGAGAGAGAGAGAGAGAGTCGATATTTCTCTCTTTTGGTCTGGCATCGGCAATCACATGTTCCTTCAAAGATATACTTAGGACTCATGACAAAATTGCGGTGGCCTTCGGAAAAGGAAGGAAGCTGTACAGGTCCTCTGTAAGACAGAACTTGATATGTGACTTCAAAAATGTCAACGCGCCTTAGTCACACAATAAAATAAATAAAATAACTAGAAATGAATAGCCGCCACAATCGTTATAGTCACCTCAGTCGAGCTTAAAATTGTCGTTTTACGTTCAGTTACTTCATAAGCACCAATTCAACCCAGCATTTCTCGTACGCTTATCGGGATAGAAACGACAAAAACGTTCCTATATTGTCTCCGTGTCTGTGTGTGCTGATCCATCGCTTTACAGTAGATATCAGACAAAAGAACTCACAGGGTCCCTAATGCTTTTCCCTAAGACAACCCGAAGGCGAAAGCCATCTTCTTTTTCTTCTCAGACGATGTATTGTTCCCACGCCGCCCCCTTCCGAAAGCCTTCTGCGCCAAACCTGGTTTTGCACTGCCTCCGTGATCGGCCTACCTTTGACCAAGCTGCGACGTCGTACGATGACCTAACCATGTGACGGCACGTTGTATAACGTCAAAGTGACGTCATGATGACGTCACATATCTTGGTTTTTGACGTCATGATGACGTCATATGGTGACGTGATGAGTTTTTGCATCACTCATGTTGGCGCCGCCGATGTCGACGGTCAATTTTCGTGTTTGATGAGGCATCTAAGGCTTTCGCCTTAACAAATGCACAGGTTAGTGAAACTAGATGCTCTACATAAAGAAAAACTAATTTCGGGATAATATTTTTTCATTACATTTGTGCCAATACTGAGAAAAAGCGCTCATAGTTTCACTACCTAGGATAATGAACTTAACAGTGTGTTAATGGCCGCCAGTATACTCGGTCATAGCAGAACCCGTCAATTGTCACGGCTGCGAATTCCGCCAGAGGGCTCCGTCTTTCATAAGTACTGTACGCTTATTGCATGAAAAACTATGGTATGTAGGTAGACGTACAACAATCTCTACATTTACCTCCACTGAGCAGACCGCAAACCTATTGAAACAAAAGTATCAACGAAAAGCACATGCGCGGACTCAGAAACAAAGTGGTCAGAAAGCAGGTATTTTCAACCCAATGTTGCCATTCATATTAGTTAATGTGTGTTTACATAAAGTGGTCGACGATTTAGAGTACTTTACCCTCTACTATTGTGTGCTTCTTCATTTATTAATCTTTTTTAAAGGCACACCTTCAATCCACCTTTTAACTTTCCCTGTGCTGCCCTCTGCCGTGGTAGGGTATAGGTAGGGGCCGGGACAATCGGTATTGCCAGAAGCAAAGCCTCCGAGATGAAGAGACGTTTCGCGACATAGAGTTTCTTACAGTAATACCTAGAGTGGAATCTGGCGCTAGTGTCTACGCGGACTCCTTGAGCGGCGCTTCAACCACCATGGGAATGATGGGAAGTACAGGCTTCGGATTTGCTTCGGATGGATTAGGTTCTTGAGATTCGCGACGCTTGTTTGCCGAATGTAAAACAAAGCGATATGAAGTTATTTCCAATTAAAACTTTCTTCATTCTTTTGCACGTAAAACTTATTGCAAAAAGTTTGCGCGACCGTGAGATAGAACTGAAACGTGGACAAATTTGACCACCAGGGTATGCATTGCTCTGCATTTGTGTTCCAGATTTGGCATCACAATATAATGAATTATTTTCTTTACAACACTTAAAACAAACACGCTTGATTTTCCGTCGAAAGTACGCATTTTATCTATTTATAGAAATAACAGTATTGTATTGAGTGAGAAGCACTTAACGTATCGTCTGCTGCGATGCCAGGTGCGTCTGTCCAAGTGGTTTGCCTCCAACGCTTCTCTCCTTTTGTTGTGAAGTGAAGTCAGAGGAGCGCGACGGTGCGTCTACTTAGCTTCACCGTCGTTTTGAAGCTGATTTGAACGTGTTTTGGTAAGACGCGCTTATCAAACAAACGTGAACTCGATGCAGTTTGCTGCACTGACATGGAACGCTACATCTGTGCGCAGCGGTGAGTGCACGACGCTTTGCTAAAACTGTCAAATACAACCTGTAAAGCTGCAGCGTCGCAGCAAACCAAGAAATCTAGCGGTCTTCAGCCTCTTTGAACAACAAAGGCGCTGCTTGAGTGCTTTGAAACGCACCCCACTACCCAGGCCTCGCGAAGAACGAAACTGAAACTGTAGAAAAAGATTCGTAGACAGTTCGCTAGCTAACGCTATCCAATCCGAAGACTGTACTTCCCATCATTCCCATGGTGGTTGAACGATCGCAGCGCCAGTTTCCTCTCTAGGTTATTGTATGAAACTCTATGTATCGCGACTTTTCCGCTACATGGGAAGGGCGCATGCGCCGGGGCATCGTGAAAAACGAGGATTCGATCGATCGAACAGAAAGATTACTTTTGTCCAAATTCTTAATTTCCATGTAATGTTTACCGCCGGTTTCATGGCCAATACCCCTTTGTGGGTGAGAGCTAATAGAAGAGGTTCAAGCAAGCGAGCAAGAGAACTCTTGGTCGCTCAAGCTAGGCGTGTCCGGCAGCTATCATACGAACACTGACCTCGTAAGACGTCCTGGTAATGCAAACATATTCTTGCAACGGTTACGATCGATCACCTCTAAGAAACACTGCGTGAAATCTTTCCACGCCGATAGCGTTGCCTGAAAACACAACCTATATAGCGAGGGAGCACCTGTGACGACATATCTGTCTCTGTGTTGATGTTACTAGGGATGCAGAACTATCCGATGGTACTATCGATACTACCGAAAGTTGAGTCAGTATCGAACTATCGATAGTAAAAAAAACTATCGATAGCGCTATCAGTAGTAAATTCGACAGTACTATCAACTGTATAAAATCAACCGCGCGAACTCATTGCAGCATAAACTTGGTTCCTCGAGTGCGTGATATAGAGTGGAGCAGGCTGAAGGGCAAAAAAGTTGACATGCTTGCGTTCTTTCAACAGAATGCTTGCGTGACACTTGGTAATTAAGGTAAACTGACCAGCAGTAGCGTGAAGGAAGCAGTTACATGTGGCCGAACTGCGCGGCTTTAACTTTTTATTGCAATTTTTTATTTCAGAATAAGAATATCAAGAAGTACGTTTGTTAATTGTAAGGTGTAACTGGTTACATTTCAATATGAATTTATTAATGGACATAATGCAGTATTCTAACTGTAGAAATAATTGATTTCTTTCACCAATAAAATGCTCATAAGTTACACCATGCGCTGAATGATGAACGCGGTCACACCCGAAGGTGGGACCGTGGACTTTGGCACGTAACGTTACGTACCCTTTGTTACGTAATGGTTGCTATAGTAGGTTACAACCTAAGCCAAAGGCGTCGCCATCCCACGCAGAGCAAATTTGCATAGTTGTCCCAACAAATTGCACGTGCTCATTTCGTTGACGTCAAGCACCTGTCTCGCATTTCAGGAAGGTGATTGTCCCGTAGACATATTTTCGTATCGCTGGTTATGAGTCGAGAAACCTGAACTTTCTGGTACATTTCAGATCGCGATATTACTGCTAGGATAAACGTATTGTTTTAGGTACGTATAACGAACTTTTAATTACTGATACGTTTAGTACTTACATTATCAGCTGGAGAAAACCACCTGGAACAACTCTCTTGCCCAGATGAATGGCGCGCCATATTTCTGGGGATGGAGCTGGTATTTATTTCTAGGTTATACCCGAGTATAGGTTCCGCCACTCTGTATCAAGGTGCTTACGCGCGGAGGGGGTAGCAAAAGAATCGCGTTTCCTTTGTAAATATTTTATGCGAGCATGTGGTATGGAAATACGAATGTAAGGTTCTCCTTGGGTCTCAGATTACAATGGGCATCCGTACTTTAATACGCGTCAGATAAGAAACAATTTTTACCCCTTTGTGTCCCTCTCCCATGCTATCTGAATTAAATGAACCACATATACTTTGAGTACGCTTCTCACAACGGCAATGTCTGACGCAGCGCCTGTTTCTGTGCTCGCGATTTAATGACTACATATGAATTTATTTTTTCTTGGCTACGTTCCTCATTTGTAGGCTTAGCTCTTTCCTGGCTAATTGTGGGAAACATGCTGATACTTTGTTAGCATAGGACGTATCACCCTTTCTTTGATTACAGTAATTAGGTGATCGATGATACGTTGAATGCCTCTGTATGTTTCCATGATGTAACAGCACTCCCCTCGAAACCAAAGTGGCAGGAAACTGAAGCATGCTATAGGAAATTGAAGCAATCCATGAGACCGCGTTATGATTCGTCAGTAGTATAGAAATACTTTATGAAAAGGATACTTAGGGAGAAGAAGCTTCGATGAAGTTACTGGTATATTCCACTCCCATTTAGGTTGATATATATATATACCTTGCATCTGTGGTGACTATATTCCCATTCAAAACCCTTTATTCGAAGCTACAGAGACCTTTTTTTGATCCTTCCATTCTGTCTTTATTTCCCTTCTACCGCAATTGGTAAATCGCTTTCTTTACTTGCTTTATTTTACTGTCCTCCTTGCTTCGCAGTTCATTTCTCTTCGTTATTTTCTTTTTTTTTTCTTAAGTCCGCAAATATTTACACCTTCCTCCCTCTCCAATGTTATTCCTTCATTCCTCCATTTCTTTCTTCCTTTCTTTCTTTCTTTCTTTCTTTCTTTCTTTCTTTCTTTCTTTCTTTCTTTCTTTCTTTCTTTCTTTCTTTTTCTTTCTTTCTTTCTTTCTTTCTTTCCTCTTTTTCTTTCCCTTAATCAGCCAGTCACTGGGTGACAATAGTCTCACTGCCGTAACGACATACATTCTTTGTCCAGATCTCCCTCGAGGCTCTTTCGGACAGACACTTCTCGGTGACTTTTTCACTGGGCCTAGCGGCAGATTCGGGTGGTTCCCTTTTCATTTTTCTTCATCTACTGATCATTTTCTTACGCTCTATGCGTCTAGCATCAGTTTTTTTTTTCTCGAGTTCGTTGCATGCTCGCATTCTGCCTTCTTATATTCATTTACCTCTTACTGCTCCCAAAGTGCTTTGCTGTATAGGTTGCATTCTCTCTTCACGTCGTGGACCAGCCTTAGCGCATTAGCTTGCTGCCCTGTGTGTTGCCTCTTTCGAATCACTTGCAGTTGTGGTTTGTCAGAACCGATCGTTTCTCTCTCAGATATATAGCTATATATATATATATATATATATCTATATATATATATCTATATTATATATATATATATATATATATATATATATATATATATATATATATACGTGCGTGTGTGTGCGTGTGTGTTTGTGTGTCGAAGGGAGACTTTAAGCCCTGCAATTGCTGCAATAGAAATTGACCGTGGTATTCGGGAACCGCTGCAACGCTCACGTACGTGAAGCAAATTTGCGTGTGTACTTTTGACATCGCTTATACTGTGAATAAGGGCAGGCTTTCTAAATAAAAAAATATATACTTCTGCAAGGGTTGACCCCTCAAACGTAGAGTGACGAATACGACGGAAGTTGCTTGCGCGCTAAGCCGTAAACTCTTCGATTGCGTTCACAAAGATTGTATACTAAGCTCAGCCTATAATAAATAAAAATAGACTGAGACATGAAGTTCAAATTTTCGATTTCCGTTTGCGTATATCTTATTAAAAGGGTACACACAGCCTCCGCAATAACTATAACCAGCCTGGTATCTTAAATGTTTGATTAATTGGTGATTTTGCTGAACTGTTACTGACTGAAAACTAGTATTTATGCAGAGTTACGTAACTTTCTACGAAAGCTCTCCCTGGCAATTTTACATCACTAGCCGCTGACGTATTCGAATACGATACATGAGCGCTAAAGACGAAAGTAAAACGCGAAGGAAATACAGCATTTCTTTAATTTTTTTAACGCGTATGAAAAACTACTGGGCCTTCGCACAAACACATGCGCAATCGCTGCGTAGGCGTGCACTTGAAGGCTTTGTAAAGCTTTTGCTTTGAACATACGGCCGTCCAAAGTAAAGGCAAGAACAACGTGATTAGTTTTCTAACTGCAAAGCGATATACGCATTCACACTTGCATATACAGTCAAAGTTGAGGGTCGTATAAATTCGAAATATATTCTTTTTGTTTGCTCGCGTGATAGTGTAATGCAGGGTTTTAGTTTACTTCATCACATTTACTGACATTGAGTTGTCGCACATAGAATATTTGTGTGCCAGATGCGGGAAAAAACTACGCTCTAAATGCAGCTTGATTGGCCCTCGCTTGTAGCCTGATTGCGCAAGGCTGACCTTGCGCAATCAGGTTAGAGATGATAAACGTCAAACGTTCGATCTCGTACCCTTACAACTTTATATAGCACAAATAGGGCATTGTATCAATGAAATTCTGCATCGATACTGTGTTAATAAGAAACAAGGTCATAATAGCGCGATTCGCTTTTTTCACAGCGCGCGTAAGGTAACCTTTAGAACGTGCCTTTCGCAGCCATTTGTCCTTTCCAAATACACTTTGCCTTGGGAGATCGCTACGCGGAAACTATACGTCGACAAAAATAGGCGCCGCCCAAGTAATCGGGGTCGGCGCTTCTGTCCCTGTTCTTTCGAAATTGTGGGTTTTGCTTTTGTCGATGTCCCGTTGGCCGCGCGCCAATTAGTGGATTAGATCAATGCTATACGGGTTGAGGCGAACCGGAGATCCAAAGGGAGAGGTTTGGGAGCAGTTGGTTTGGTTAATATCATCTCAGCGGAATCGAGATAAAGGTCAAGGAAGATGGCAACATCGCACAGAGTAACCAACCTCTGAAAAAAGCTCCCCCCGAAAATTATTCGATAAGCAGAGCTGGTAAATTTTATCAAAAATATTCCAACCAGATACAAATTCGATCCATGAATCACATCCGAAATCTGTACAATGATATTAAATCCAGTACCGTGATATTCCAGGCCCTTACTCACCGCCTGAGAAGGAAAACATCTGAGAGGTTGCTTTTTTAAAAGTACCATGATAATGGTGATAATGATGACAAAAATTCGCACTTTGACCCTCTAACCCAACGCTGAGCAATCTATTCCCATATCCGGTGTCACGCACGAATCTGTACTCCCAACAACGGAACAAGCTGTACACCAACTTGTGCATCAGCCAGTGCGAACACAACGACTGTCATGGGAACTCTTGACGGGCAAACCGGCAAACATTCCCCCCATTTGTCCCCACACATCCTTGACAGTCGGAAACGTCGGGCGCCTCGCGCTTTGTTATGATCGAAAGCCGGGCGAGCCTAATCACTCGGCTGCTCTCGGCTAGGCTGTGAGCCAGTTGCCGTTTTATTGCACACAGGGTTTCTACTGGGATTCGTACTGTCTGTCTAGAAACAATGCACCGCCTCTTCGCGGCCTCGAAGACAAACGGCGCTATCATTTGTAAAGCTTCGGCGAGCCAAATTTTCCGCCGCCTCTCGCCTCTGTACTGCATTACTGAGGCAGCTGCTGTTGGGTAGGCCCCTTGAGAAATTGTTCTAAACGTTGCTTTATGCTTCGACTCTGAAGAGTGCCATTTGCATGCACCGTTGCAAAATATAAGAGCGTGATGCGGCGCCACTGCAGTTTTTAGATTGAAGAGACATTAAGTACAAACTAGAAGTCGAGCGGAACAAACCAGTACTTCAATTAACTTTTAATATGAGCCCAGCAGAAGCTTTGTAAGTGACAAACTTCATGCATTTGTTTCGTTCGAGCACAGGTCTGGCAGTCCCTACTGTACAATACACTGCGAGATTGTTGTCACAACGCATGACTTCTCATTTTTCAACTATATGATTTACCATCAAGAGAGCCACGTCACATACCAGCCTGAATAATAAAAAAACAGAATAAAGCCCAAACAAAAAAAAACAAGGAAAGCTTAGGTGTTATGTGACAGGACTTACTCCTTCAGCGTGTGTTTCTTAACACAGTGTGAAAGCGCATAAGACGAAGACAGAGAAGAGGCTTGACACATACGAGCGCTAACAGTACTTTATTTGGAAACAAGCAACCACATATATAGCTAAAAACCCGCGACACATCACGTGTGCCTATTCTGCACAAAATTCTTATCACGACGCATATATGTGGTTGCATATGGGACGCATACGTCGTTGCTTTTTTCTAAATAAAATACTGTTCTAAGTCAGCGCTCGTGTGTGTCAAACCTCTTCGCTGTCTTTGTCTTATGCGCTTTCTCCCTGTGTCTTGTAACACTAACAAGCCCAGACTGCTACCTTAGTGAGTCGTTTCTTAAGCCTTAACCTTAGCACACTGTTTATAGGAGGCTGTTTATAGGAGATATTTTGTGATCTTTTCATTGTCGGTGGTTCTCAGACACCGATCCTCACACTGATGCCCCACACTGAATCTCCCTTCAAAGAAAGAAAGTTAAAAAAAATACCATATTTCGCAACATTTCACACTTAAAGCAACCTGTGTCCAATCCCAGAGCTTGAAACACCGTAACATCAACAACTTTGTCATATTTGCCAGTAGTTTCATACGACAAAGTGTTCATTACCGTGGATTACGACTGCAGTATAAAAGACCGCGCCAAAGCAGACGCATTGAATCAGGTCCCTAAGATACGAGTTCCTAGCTCCGAGTTCTAAGCACAAGTCCCGTTGAAAGTGTAGGGCCGCCTTCGGAGACCGTCTCTCTGATGCGTATCGCCTGCATTCATACAGACGGTGTTTCAAGTCTTCTGGTACGTTACATTGCACGCACAATGGTCAGCCCGACTGCTTAATTTTGCTCGTAAAGTAGTTAGTATAGGCGACGTTAAATCTGATGCGGTGCAAGCATCATATTCAAGCATCATAATATTTAATCTGATGCGGTGCAAGCATCAGTCAAAGCAGCGCCTGTGCGTTACGCGTCACAAAAGCGCTGTTGGCTTTCTTGTGGGCGAAGAGCTTGAACGAAGAGCCTCTCTCTCTTGCTCTGTGTGTGTGTGTGTGTGTGTGTGTGTGTGTGTGTGGTGTGTGTGTGTGTGTGTGTGCGTGTGTGCGTGCGCGTATGCGTGTGTTTGTGCGTGCGCGCGTTTGTGTGTGTGTGTGTGTGTGTGTGTGTGTGTGTGTGTGTGTGTGTGTGTGTGTGGTGTGTGTGTGTGTGTGTGTGTGTGTGTGTGTGTGTGTGTGTGGTGTGTGTGTGTGTGTGTGGTGTGTGTGTGTGTGTGTGTGTGGTGTGTGTGTTGTGTGTGTGTGGTGTGTGTGTGTGTGTGTGTGTGGGTGTGTGTGTGTGTGTGTGGTGTGTGTGTGTGTGTGTGTGTGGTGTGTGGTGTGTGTGGTGTGTGTGTGTGTGTGTGTGTGTGTGTGTGTGTGTGTGTGTGTGTGTGTGTTGTGTGTGTGTGTGTGTGTGTGGGCTTGGAGCCTAAAATACAGCTTGCACCGATGACTCGAGAACTGACGTTCCAGGAAATGACCCCATATAAGTGGAACATACAAAACTGCGCTCGCATATGGCGTATGCTTTCACTTCAGCTTATAAATTACAGGCAGACAAAGGTACGTAATAAGACTGTCGAAGATGTATGAGAATAAAAGAAATGACATAATGAAAAGAAGAAAAGAAGAAGGAATAAGCAAGGAGTGGGGCCTTTTCTCACTCATTCTCATGCACGAACTGTCTGTTCGTTTCAAGAGAACGCTTCTGCGAAGACCATGGCATTTAGCTCACGTCTCGAAGCTTTGCATATTGTTCATTCTTGCCGAGACGTTTGACGTCATCATTTTGCATTGGGTAAAGCCCGGTGGCACAGAAAGGAGGCGAGAACATTGGATGAATTATTCGAGCCAATAACGGGGTGCTTATGCTAATAATCAGTATTACGCCTCGGGAATGTCGAGATCGTCCCCCGTTTTCATCTGTGGGGTGCGCTTGAGCTCGGTGGGAGAGGAGGCTTCTTTGCCCTGCCTCTCTCGTTTCCGTTCTTGAAGCCATGACTGCAACGAGGACCGACGATTTAGAAAATCCAATTAATATTTAAAGTGGTGGTGGCCATATTTCTCGGCACTGGGAAGACATCCTTTTGATAGCGATTTGTTGTGAAAGTAAAATGTAAAATCAAATCGCCATTATCAAATACGGGGTGACATTTTGCTAAAGCTCCGGGACGATGCCGGGGGTGATGCTACGTAATAGTAGCAGTTTTTGAAGCCGCTTCGTTCATAACGACGGAGACCATGAGAACGACGAGAGAGGCTGGCGCTAACTGTTCGTTTTGCGCACTGCCGCACGCATACGCAGTTGTAAATGCTGCTGTACTATCCAGTCCTTCCCGTGTCTGTTTCTCCTCGTAACAGTGTGAACGCAACTCATGCAAACTGTTAACTGGTACATTTATTTCAACCATAACGTACGCAGCACATACACTGACGCAATCGTGTGTGCAATAAATGGATATGAATAGGTCTATCTTATACATCCATAGATACACCATTGTCAACACATTGCCAACAGATTGTCAATACGGACAACATTACATACAATTCCTGCGCAAAAAGCAAATAATTACTCCAGATTATGCATTGTATTATTTTCTTCTTTGGAGTCGACGCAAATGTGACTGTTTACCCTCCGATTATGTTATCTTTACCAATTGGTTTTATTCTCAAAATTTCGCTTTGGAATATTTCCCCTCATTTTTATTTTTAATTGGCTTTAAAGGGGCCGTGAAACACTTATTCAGCGTGTTCCGAAAACGCTGCCGATCGGTGGTCGAGGCTCCTGAAAACCCGCTAGCCAAACGTTATAGCGCTGCACGCGGCCTGGAATTTATACAATTAATTCTCAAAGTCAGCTAGAAGTCGCTCCCTCTTCTCTCTATACAAACGATGCCATATAACCAAATCACTGCCCCATATCCCCAAGTCTACGGCCGTTGGCTAATTTCAGCATGGCGAGCTGCATAGTTACCGTGGCCGCCGCAAGGTGCCGCCACGTGCCCGCTCGCGCGCTCGCGATCACACTGAAAGTAAGCCGCGCGTTCGTAGAAAAAATGAAAAGAAAGTGCTCAAGGCCATGACGCGCGCTGACGAAGGGACGCACCTTCTTGCCCCCTTGTCATCCCCCTCCTTACGTAGTTTTAAGCGCGCTCGTTGATACGAAAAGAGACAGAAGGCACTTAAAGCGTGCGGCAAATCCGTTTAACTTCGCTCGTACTTGACGGATTTTAAAAATGTTTGCGGCAGCCGATTGGTGAAGCAATAAGCTTTTTTAAGAAGCCATTAGAGGATTATTAGGAAGGGTGTTGCAGGGCAACCTTAAAAAATAAACACTGAACAGGAAAGGCCAAAGAATGCAATGCTTCATTGAGCAAAACACTGCAGCTTTCTTTGTAATAGAAAAAACTCAGGCTTTTCTGCCAGCTGCCTCCAAGTCGAAATACTTCGAGTGCGCTCGCACGGGCTATTGTGTAACAAAAATCCGCGTAAATTCTGTATTCACCGAACCGCACAGGTTTAATCTTGAAACGAAAGCTATCTTTAGGATCTTGAAGCCCATAGTCCATTCGGAGTGCGGAGCTTGTAAATCAAGCCTCGTGTCAGAGCAAAGCTTCGCTATCTCTTTTCCCCTTTGAATGGATCCGGCTGAAGTGGGACGTTGTTTGCATGGAAACGAGGATATAAAACCCGGCCCTGTTTTTCTTTGGAGGCGTGGCGCCTGGGGCAGCGCGCAACATCACGCACCACTGTTGCGAAATTTTTAAAATCCGCGTTTTCGTAACACACGGTTTCTTCTCAACTTCTCTTTGCAAGCCCAGAAACAACAATGCGTTGCTTATGTGAACGTCAGTTTTTTTTTTTTTTTTGAAAAGCAGTTGTTTTATTCCCTGCAGACTCACTGAAGAAGTCGGGTTCTAGTATACGCGTTTTCGAACATAACACTTCCTTGTGAATCATGCGGCATGGATTAGCCTTATCGATGAGATTAGGTATCCGCCAGAGAGCATGCAGGGAATTACGTGCTTTATACAAAAGTGACAACTGACACTTCAACGTGATCACGGTGTAAGAACACCATGAACTTGATCACTCAACCGATGCGGTTAACCGGGGGTGATTTATCGTTTCGTGAACAACCCAACTAAGCGGAGCATGGTACGTAGTAAAGAATAAAAAACTCACAGGGTCCCTTATGCATTACCCTAAGATGACTAGAAGGCGAAAGCCATTTTTGTCTTCTCGTTCGATGTATTGATTCTCCCCCGCCCCCCTCCGAAAGCTTTCTACACCTAACGTGATTTTGCACTGCCTCCGTGATCGGCCCACCTTTGACCAAGCGACAATGTCATGAGATGACACCACGAATTTTGGCGATCTATGACGTCAAGATGACGTCATCACGTGATGCTGGTTTTTTGCATCGTTCGTGTTCAGGGGTCAATTTTCGCGTTGCTGAGGCATCTAAGGCGTTCGCCTGAACATGTGTCCGAAGGAAAGTACCACGTACTCTACTATAGGAGAGCTCTATGCAGCTGCCCCTAAACTTCACAGGAGAGAGTATTAGAATAGCAGATCCTAGAAATTTGCGAGCCACCAGGGCGCATGCGTAGAACACCAGCCACTCTTGGGTTATGGCGCGCGTGTTGTCGCAAGACCCAAAAATCGAAAACTAGCCTGTGTCCCCAAGGTGTCTTGCGTCGCCAGTAAGACGACGCAGTATGGCCCGCGCGTCTCCCATTTCGCCACGTGTGGCGCCCCACGCGTTTGACCTTACGCCGCATGCGCTTGACCCAACTCCAAACTCTACTGCTCCTCCAAGCACAATAGCAGCATGCTCAACGCAGCTTGTGGACCCAGCGTCATGGGCTCCCAAATGAAAAAAAAAAGCCGCACCTCCCCGAAGGGGATCGTGAGGAAATGCGAATGCATTTGTGTGCACCCGATGAGTGTGGGATTAATTAATGAAGAGAGGCGAGAGAGTGCACGTAAGCATTATTTATTCATAGGTCAGCACCTGTTCTGTTATCGTTGTACCTGACGGCCGCAACGTCAACGTTGAAGTCGCCGACAAAGACAATGGGATCAGAGGGTTTGGAGCGCACACGCACACTTTCCATAGGCGCGTCCAGCTTCGCGGCAACGGCGTCCCGAGCGAGGTTGGGCGCGAGGTACACGGTCGCCACAAAGGCTCCGTCTCCGGTGTAGGCAAGGGTGTACAAGTCCTTGTACGGAGACGCGTCTCGAACGGGAGACGTGGCAACGGCGTGCGATATCAGTTCCCGTACTCGCATCGCGGAGCTCGCTCCGCGATGCGAGCGCCCTCACCGGGTACACTCCTCCTCTCCCTTACCCTCCGCTGCTCCGCGATGCGAGCGCCATCACACGCCCGCGCGCTCCTCCTCCTCCTTACCCTCCGCCGCTCACCACCTGCTCCGGTTGCTAGGCGCGGCGCAGCTGTTGCTAGGGGCGAGGAGGAGCGCGCGCGGAGAGATCTGTGCGCACGCCGACCAGGGACGCACGACAACCCCCCACTAAGAAATGCATTCGCATTTAAAACGCTCTAATAGAGAGTTTTAGAATTGGGAAGCCACGACACTGAGTCCCCAAGCTGCATAGAGTAGGCTGCTCTTGTGTTCGGAGGAGCAGCATAGTTTGAGAGTTGGGTCAAACGCAGGCGGCGTAAGGACAAATGCGCGGGGCGCCGCACGTGACGAAATTAAACTTACGGAAGACGCGGTGATCCATGACGCCTTGGGGACCCACGATAGTTTTCGATTTCTGGGGCTTGGACGACGCCAACGCAAGAGCCCAAGAGTGGCTGGGGTTCTACGTATGCATCCTTGCTGCTGGCGACTTTATTGGGTCCCCGAGCTCCTTTGAACAAATGTTCGATACTCCTGAAAGGCTTTAAATCCAATATCCACTTACACGGTATAACTAAAGGAATGCCTTCACACGAAACCTCACTAGAATCTCTGGGCAACTCGCAATCATTGCCAAGATATTACACCAAAGACAGCGAAGAACCGGAACAGAAAAAGAAGCATACAGTGCATTTCTTTGATAGCGCCATACTATTTATCCTGACATCTTCAACAAGCAAAGGGAAGAAAAAAGGGCAGTCGCAAGGTTACGTCAAATGATTAGCTGCTACACCGTACGCGACTGTCTGTCTTCGGGGACCCTCAGCGTCAGCCGCGTGGCCTTCGAGGTTGGCTCCGACATTGCAACGGCTCGTTGCCGGTGCGAATCGCGGAGGCCGCGTCAACTGTCACAAGCGGCCGCTCTTGGGCAACGGAGGTCGGTGATATCAGAACGACCGCTCCGCACGTTGCCTCAAAACATATAAGACTTGCGTTGGCGAAGTCTTATACGTCTCATGTGTAAAAAAACTAGCGTCCTGCGTCGGCGGTTTCAACTCGAATGCGACCAAAATTCAGATGACATCACTGACACATCAGAGGATGTAGTAAGGGTATGCCAAGTGATTACATGTGTAACTAAGTGCGTAAGGTGAATCAAGTGGAACCAAATATGAATCAGGGCGAGTTAAAGGTGAATCACGTGTAAATTAACAAAGAATAAAATGTTTAAAGGGGTCCTGAACCACTTTTACAAGTAATCATCGAATGGCATCTGTATCAAAGTTTATGCACTCACGAATCGATTGCCGCAAAAATTTCTCGAATCTGTCAAGAACGAGCGGCGTTACCAAAGTTTGTCGCGCGTTTTAAGCGTTTTCTCCCTTCTCTCATCCCGACGAACGCGCTGGAAGCCACACACGGAGGGATGGCACGGGGTATAGAGGTTACTTCAGCGCACGTCATGACTTTCAACGCGCGTGATGAAACGCGATTGCACTTTCCCATTAGGATTCCTGTGCGCGAGTGTGGCCCAGTATGTAATGTTAACAGACTATAGAGCATGGCACCGGCACGTGGCGACACCGCGTGGCAAGAAGCACATCTGATCCAAACACCGCTCTCAATTTTTGTCGGCTGTTGGCCAATAGCATGATACCCGCTGTTCGACGTCAGACAGCAAGCGCCGGCTGCTCCGAAGAGAGTGAGTACAAACCTCTGTACGAAAAGAGGGCGCCTGAACGAATGGTAACATCGCACTCCACTTGTAAGCTATCCTTTCCACGCACGACTGCAAGATTTGGTTGAGATGTTCACAGCGGTGTCTGCTATCCGCAGGATGTGCTTTTTAACAAAGCACGGGGGGTGGTTCATGGCGCCTCTAATGAAACTACGTTGCTCGAAATAAAAAAAAAACTGAATTATAGCAAATGGCAGGAGGGAGGCGTTTAGTTTAGAACCAAGCGCATACTTTTTGTGAGAACCTCCGTAACTTCGTAAGCCTCGGAATCGACGCTTTCTACAGAAAATACGGGATGCTCCTTGCATACATAGGTCGACAAACTCACTCAGGCTCACTCAGACTCAAATCGAGCCGTGAGTCTCAGTGAGTCCGGGTGAGTAATATTTTGGTGAGTTTGAGTCCGAGTGAATCTGGTTCTGAAACATTTCAGTGAGCCTGAGTGAGTCCGGTTGAGGAAAATTTCGGTGAGTCTTAGTCCGAGTGAGCCCTAAGCATAAAATATACTTCTTGAGTGGGTCTGAGTGAGCACCGCACTTTTTTTGCCGACCTATGGTTCTATGTAAGCAACTACAGCGTTAATATCAGCCTTATGTCGGCTCACGTTTATACTCCCGTCGACTCACACATACTACAAAGCTCTAGGGTTCATACGCCAGCTGAATATTTATTGATCAGAGGCGTGAGTTCCGAAGTGGGTTATGGGGCAGGTGATACACCCCCCCCCCCCCGCAAGCTCTTTCACAGGTACTTGATAAAAATATCTCGTGTGAGGCACCTCTTCCAATGAAAATGTCCTTACTGGACTGCAACCACTGATAACTCGTATTTGAAGGTACTAGATCAAAAGGCGCCAAGTAGAGCAGCATTTATGCGAAATATTCGCGTTGACACCATGGTTGAAAAAGCTAATTATGCGCTAACGGACTCATGAGTCAACTAACGAAGACTCACTCAGACTCAGATGGAGCCATGAGTCTGAGTGTGAGTGAATCCGAGCAATATTTTGATGAGTTTGAATACGGGTGAGTCCGACTGAGAAAAATTTTAGTGAGTCTGAGTCCGAGTGAGTCTGGCTGAGGAAACTTTTGTTGAGTCCGAGTCCGAGTGAGCTCTAAGGGCAAAATATATTTCATGTGTCAGTCTGAGTGAGCTCCACATTTTTTGCCGACCTATGCTTGCATAAGACCTTTTTTTTTCATAAATCACACTTCATACAGCCTAGTACATTCGAACCCTCCGCTGCATGAATCACGCATGAATCGATCATTCACGCATTCCCGCATGACTAGATCACGCACGGACGAGGACCGGAGATACAATTTGCGTGAAGATTTCGTAATAACTGTGTTAACTACCACATACCAGCATTCACCAGATATGATATATGCGTTCCTCGCTCACGCCACTCAGTTCAGACGACTCGCTCTTAAGTCTGGAGTGCGCGCCGATTGGCGCCGGCTTGGGATCATCCGCTTTTGAGGAGGAAATGCCGCGTACTTCTAAAGTTGTATGCAACTGCAAAGAAGTTCGTCGAAACTCTGGATTCCATTTCATTGATATCGCGCTCGATATCACCGCCGGTGAATGAGGCGGAGCGCCTCTCGGATCACCGAGAATAAATGAAATGATGAAGTGTAAAGCAAACGGAACAACATCGTGGTGCTATCCCGGTCACGCTTACCTTTGTCTTTCTTGCAATTCTGAGCAATCAATAGAAAGGGAATGCTGCATGCGATGGTACGCGTTCGCGCCAGCTTTTCGCTTATTGGAGGGAATTTGTTATCTTTGTCCGCTATCCTCTTGTGGACTGTGTGCAGACCACCAGACTGGGCACATGACCTATGAAACAGCCGAGTTGCGATGCTATTACGTGCGCCCCTCCACCCTAAAGTCTTTATCAGTTTGTCGATGAGTTATGTATCTCCACCAAACATTTAGGGACTGCAGCTTAACGCTCTCCCGCGAATTGTCAAACATTTTCTTTCTAAGCATTATCAGCCAAATTCAATTTCCGTGCACAGAGTCGCAGGCTACAACATGCTAACTAAAGACGAAGTATTTGCGTCTCCGACAATAAAATACCCTTCCTCTATTGCATACAGTGCTGGCACTTTAATTGAAACACTGCATTACATTAATCTCTAAAGAATAGAGCTTTTTTCTTTTACAACGTCACCAATGCATTAGTCTCAAGTACGAAGACATGATCGTTGCCGTTGACGTATTCTGCATTTGCGCGACAAATATGTGAAAGCTTCCCTGAGTTTGAAGCATTAGATCTATCCTAGCTGTGACAGGCCTTCGCAATCATCCCTTTTAAAGGCAGCGGCCTGTGTAAATAAACAGGAACGCCGGATCCTGTCACCATAGGTTCATCGCGGCGCCCACCCCTCCCTATTAAGTCAATGTATGGGGCAGACGTTGCGCCCCCCTCTTCTTAGGTGACTAGGGGGGGGGGGGCCGCAGGGGGGGGGGGGCAGCCCTCCCCCCTTCCCCCTGCGCGCACGCCAACGCCTGTCAGGACTCCGTTCAAGTTCTACACCCACCTAAAGGGTGACTGTATTGTGGCGTTAAGCTGTACGTATAGCATGACGAAAGAGTCGTGCTCAACAGTATTAATGTACTGAACTGGAGAGAAACATTTACACAGATTGAGTCAACGCTCACTTTATGTTATAGTAATATACCCAACTTCATACTAAGTACCATATATTTGCGAAGTTAGTCGGAGCTCAGCGGCAAGCGCGTGTCTTTTCGCGATTTACCACGCTATACTGTTACTAGTTTACCCCGAAGGCCTGCATGCACATTAGCCTTGAGCCACCATCACCATCTATCGACCTTGAGCACAAAGCGCTGCAAAGGAGGTCCCCTTATTTGCCGCTGATAACGTCCACTGGCACTGCAAGATGTACTTGCCGTATATAGTCTCTCGTGTGAGCACTGTCCTATTCTGTCGCACAAAGCACACTTTCGCCTGACAGCGGCTTTGATGGCACAACAAAGTGTGCCTTTATAAGGCCTCGCGCGTGCGCGTTGGCCCCCCGCATCTCTCTAATGCTCCTGGCGTCCCATTAGGCGCGCAATGAGCCGAGCCAAGTATACGTGAAAGCTTCGTAGCTGAGTGCCTGGGATTCGAGAATCGTGCCGTCAGAGATGACAAAGACGGCAGCGAGCAGAGACTGCTCGTGATGTATTACACGGAACTGCTCCTGACACCTACACGCTCATGGGCTGCCCGCCATGTTTACCTTCCGGTGAACGCTTCCGCTGCTCATTTCCGCGGTTCCAGTTACTGCGCATTACTTCCGAGGGCGCTTATTATTGCTCATATTCTACGAGATCACGTGACCATCCTTACTCCTGTCAGCTTCGCTTTGTTTCCGCTTTTGGTGCGATAGCCTTAGATGCCGCATCAAACACGAAAAGTGACCGTCGGCAAGGGCGTCAACACGAGTGATGCAAAAAAAAAAAAGAAATCGAGCGATGACGTCATCCTGTGACGTCATTATTACGCCATGATATTACGTCACATGATAGCGTCATCAAACGATATCGTCGCTTGTCAAACATGGGGGGAAAAAAATTAGGAGGGAGCGCGCCTAGCTTCCACAAGCCAACCTCCTCTGAAGCCGCTACCTCGTCGCTTCTCCTTTCCCTCTTGGTCTTCAGTGCGTTGTCTGCTGGGAAGTGAGCCTTTGTTGGGTTCTCGGTAGGTTCTAGTTGATACCGGGTTAGAAGTACGTTGACAAGCGTCGGCCCTCTGCCGCGGTGAGCTTGGTGCGTCGAGGTCAATGTGCATTGATTTCGGTCGCTCGTTCCCTAACCGCTGCTTGTCGTACTTATTGATCCTGCCGATTTGAAAGGGCTTTTGTGTCCTCACTTTTAAAAGGGGGTATAAAATACTTCACACGCGCGCACGGGATCAACGCGCGTAACGAATAGCTTTTTTTCTCTCCTAGTGGGGTCAATTTCTTCGGTTGAACACGTGCGACGCTCGTGCACCTCAACACACAGCACCTCATGGTATGTGCACGCGCGTCTTGCCTGCTCGATGATTCGAACGAGAACGTTGTGGCTGGTTGTGGCAAATAGTGATGACCACAGGCGAAAGCGCGTCCAATGCGCCACAGACGCACTCGCGAAATAATGCAAGCTGCAGGAGCCAGCAGGTATATATTGTGTCCCATGATGCCTCCACGGAGGAACGGGAAAAAGATACGACGCAGCCATCGACGCCGCCATGGAAGAAAATGCGTGGGTTAATGGCCTCAGAGACGCTACGCGTAAAACTCACCGCTTGCCTATCACGTGGGGGGTGCTCATTTCCCAGCATGCCCCTGTTTCATTTTTTTTTTTTTTTTTTTGGCTGGGCTTCAAAAATGTCACGTGCCGCTTCCTCCTAGTTTTTATTATTGCTCTATGTTGTCAACGGTGGGCCGATCTCGGAGACAGTGTCTAACCATGCGTGGTGCAGAAAGCTTGCAATGCCTCTGATCCCGGAGGCTGATCAATACAATCGACGGAGAAGAAAAAGAAAAATTCACTGACGATTACGATACTGCCTACTGCGAATTCTGAGCTCAGCTTTGTGTTGGAGCAATACAAACTGTGTTTGAAGTTTTGGCCTTCCGCAAGGTATCGACTACGTCATAAATCATAATTTTTGTGAAGTAGGACAGCACCCACTACACCATTATTCATCTTTCTGCGGATAAACGAGATACCCCCTGCACATCCGTAGGGTATTATGTGCACTTTGTTGATGCTGCATGTGGCTGATGACAATGAAGAATTATGGCTGAGCAGTTTGCAGTGGGTGGGAAGCCTTAAGCCACACACTCATTGCGAAATTAGCATTGTGTGATAACTAGTTATTTTATTCTTCTGCCTCGCTATATTACATCGGTTATCGCGATTCCTTGCACGACATTATGCCTGTATAGCGTTTTTTTGCAATTGAGTTTCAAGCACCAGCGTGGGTCTGTGGTAGAATACTCGACTGCCAGGCAGGTAATCCTCATAAACACTATAATTTTATAGTACTGCGATAGAAAGCTCGTTTACGTGGCATTGTGAACTTGGGCACCGGAATTCAGATAACGCCGATTGGCTCTTCAGCATTCGACGCTGGCACGCCGTCAACCATCCATTCCGTTCCTCCAGCACAATTAGGCACAGTTTTCGACGGAAAACAAAACTTTTCCAGTTTCCGCAAGCCTTTCCCGATTATGCGGTCAGGCGTGTACGTGGCTCATTTCCGTATAGCATAAATGTGGCGCTGTGCCACTCAACGCTAAATTATTATTTTTAAAGCTTATTCTATAAACCCACATCATTCATTGTAGATTGTCAGTATCTAAACTCTTCTGGTATAGGTTTGCTGGTGCACAAGAAATGACACAATGTGAACCAGACACGTCTTCAGTGAATATAAAATAAGAAGAATGGTACATGAAAGACCAATACATCAAAGTATAAATAAATGCTCTTCATAGAAACAAAGACCTATAAACTGTTGATTCGTAATAAGGAAACGCAAGGGTCCTCACAATATCAGTACAAGCACAGACACAGTTGAAACTGCCGTTAGGCATCCCCAAGTTACTAGATTTTCCTTCTGGCAACACTTTCGATCAGAATAGCTTATGATTTGGTCAATTGTCTGTAACTGCTAAAAAAATGTGTGTGTGTGTATGTGTGTGTGTGCGCGTGCGTGCGCGTGCGCGTGTGTGTGTGTGTGTGTGTGTGTGTGTGTGTGTGTGTGTGTGTGTGTGTGTGTGTGTGTGTGTGTGTGTGTGTGTGTGTGTGTGTGTGTGTGTGTGTGTGTGTGTGTGTGTGTGTGTGTGTGTGTGTGTGTGTGTGTGTGTGTGTGCTCATATCCCAGCGCATTTTGAACGTATCCATGGGGCTAGTATATCTCTCTTCTCTCTGATAATTATTGTCGTGAGTCTATATCTCTTTCTTCTGCACAATATGTACATACGTCATGAAGTAAACCATTGAAATGGGAAAAATTAATACACGTTCATCCGAGTAATCGTGTCTTCTGAGCACAGCGCACTTCCCTGCTCCCCGCAGCTAGGATTTTACGGTACTAGATTACTTTGCGACGGCTATTTGTCTCGGCATAATTAGCCGTGCCGTTCCCACCCCGTTCGAAAGACTGTTGCCTATAGAGTGAACGGGTTTTAGCGAGGAGCATCCAGCGTTTTGTAATTAGATAAACGAGAGGCAATTAATTGATGGAACAGCAATCACGACGAGGCACCTAAAAGGCAGACTCTTCACAACTATGAGAAGTTCGAAGATAAATTGGTATGCCCTCAATTGTTTTCTGTTTTTTATTACATATTGGGTTTAATGCCCGGCCCTTCAAAACAGTGAAGGCTTTTAGAGGCATTATCCAATTACCTTGTCTGAAATTAGCCTAATCGGATAGCTTTCATGATTCACTGTTTCATACGGTGAATTCTAAACCTACCTGACAACCTAGTTGTATATATTAGTACCAAATTCACTTTCGCATTTCATATTTTTTATATTCTTTTTTTTTCTTATTTTTTTTTTTACTATTTTCATCGCTCTCTTCTGGAATTTTTAATCTCGTTCCCCAGCCCTACCTTGAGTATAGCATGCCGGCGGTTATGTACAGGCCACCAAAAATCTGTTTTTCCAATAAAGAGTATCTCTCGTTCTACAGCCTTAAGCCTTCAGTGAAACGAGTTGCAACCCCCCGAGTACCATCTCGAAACGCTCGAGTGCTTTATGCCAGTGCTGGACTTCAATTAATTAGAGGATGAGGATGACACTGTCGTGGCTCGTAGCAGGCGTCTCAGATGTACCGTTTCACAAGAGTTGCTCGCACTCAGTTAATAAGAAGACGCGCTCGAGAACTACTGATAACCGCTCCCGCTTTGCGTTCACCAAGTTCGGATGAGCGTTGTATATCGCTATGTTGGCGCGTACAGGTTGCTTCTCGTTAGGAAGTATCGTAATCATCGGTAATTTCTCATATTTATTAATAAGCTCGCCAAAACTAAATTCGCGCAAAGCGCTCCCTGTAGAATACGAATCCAGCGACACAATATTTTCGTTGTGTCATATTTCAGTTTCCTATTATATAATTTTGGATGCGTTTTGGTCACTTTATTAGCGATGGTAAACCGGCTTTCACTAGCGAAAATTAGACAGGTAGAAACGTGAATACTCGCATAAGAAGCTCCCTGTAGAATACTAAACCAGCAACACATATTCTATTCGTTGTATGTCGTTCATCGCTCTTTTTCCTTCCCTTTCCCCTCCCCCCGTGTAGAGTAGCAGGCTAGAGCATACTATCGCTCGGGCCGACCTCTCTGCCTTTCTGTAAATAAACCTTTCTCTCTCTCTGTTTCCTATAATATGCAAATTTTGGATAATTTTGGTCGTTCCAGCAGCGATCATAAACTGGCGTTCACTAGTAAAATTACATAAGCAAGCGACATGAATGAGTTGTCAGGGTGTAACTCTCAAAATAAAACTAGCTTGACGAAATTAGGAATGATAAGTTTCGCGGCATAATATGGTCGACCAAAGAGAATAAGTAGACAACCAACGTTCACCTAGATTCTTTCGTGTCGTGTTTACAGAGACGTAGCCTTCTCTTTCCGTTAATCTTCATTACTGCCGTCCTCCTTTGCTTCCACGATTCGCAAAGTGTGGTCTTCAAAAGCCTCGCCAGCGTTACCTTGAACGGAACAGGAACGTATTATACGAGCTGAAAGTCCACGTTACCCAACTATATCTTGTCGTCTTTCGCCTTTTCTGTTGTTTTATGACGGCCGGAACGTCTCCCCGCACCGACAGTATCCTTGCACGCTTAGCCCTTTCAGCCCCCAGGAAGCGCATCGTCGCCAGGATTAAGCCCTTAATGCCTTCCACCCGTTTTCACGCAGAAAGGATTTTCGAGCTGCGGATCGCTCGCTTAGCCGCTTTCAAAGCTCGATCCCACTAACCTTTCCTGATCTTTCTTGATCCTTTGAAAGCCTCGCATTGTGCTCCTATGTCCGCAAGGAAACGATGTTGGTCTCATCGCGGGAATAACCAGGCAATGCCATGAAGTATCATGTGGAAACCCACATAAGTCCTACCTAAATCTTTTTCATAATTCAGTCTAACATTCGACAACGCTTCACCTGCTGCCTCCGTCAATGCGAAATATATTTGCTGCACTAAACTAGGTTTTAGAGCACAAAGCAAGCTATTTAAACAAGGATGCAAAGTGCCAGCAGTTTATTTCCAAGCCGAGAAGTAAGCGGCAAGGTATGATCGTTGTCGGTTGCAAATGGTTATTATAGTGCTTAGCCTCAATACCCATGGCACATTTGAAAACTGATCAGCGATCTAAACGCCTTCCTCCGCGACCACCGGCTGAACGCACTCTTCTCCATACACTGCATGCATTTACGGGCATCCATTTGCACCTGTTTATGTATTTCTTAATGTGTCGTTGTGTGTAATCTACGCATACCATTTTTGCCTTTCAAGAATGGACCAACTCGTCGAGCAACAAGTTTTATTCAGCATCCAGTTGTATTCTGTCGCGTGTTACGTAATGACCATAACAGGGATCAACTATTCGGAAACTGGGATTACCGGTCATGTCATGTGCTGGTACCAACAATGCGAAATTTTGAAAGCGTAGAGCAGGCGCTCAGCCACTACTAGCCGGAACCACACTAACATATACATCTTTGCTTAGGCTGACTGCGCGATTTCCCCCCCGATAGTGTTAACACCCCCAAAACTGATATTCGTTTACGCCTTCGCTACCCGACAGTTTTGGACGAGGCGGCAACAGTTATGTCTGACAACTCGATACCCAATTTCATAAGTTGCACGGCTACCTGAAAAACGTCTGCAAGTATCCAACGCATTTCAGTCAACCGAAATCTAGCACAGAGCCTCCGCAAACGCTCCACTGATACACGTTGCAATTCCTGTAGTATACACATCAGCGCAGTGCAATAATTGCGCAGAGCTCGAGCACAGTGAAACGTTTCAATGCCATCCGGGTAGTGAATAGGCTGCGATAAATAGAGTCAAGAGCTTTAAGGCTGCAAGTGATTACACGGTATGTCGAGGATGTGTCTGTTGTTTAATCGAATACGTCATAATCGAAATGTTCCCGCAGTAACAGTTTTCCAGAACATTCGAAGAGTGCGAGCACTCGTATATACTATATGAAGCTCCAATGTCTGCGATGAAGTAGTTGCTACTATTTGCATACATCTATGAGTGAGCGTGCAAGTGGAAAGAGAACAAAAAATTGGGGGGAGGGGAGGATGGCAGCGAATAACCTTACGAACGTATGAAAAACGATTCACAAAAATAAAGGCATTGTTATTCAAATTCGTCGAAGACGCCGCCGCAATGGCTAGCGCTCGGCGCTGGCGGAGAGGCGCCTACAGACGTTGAGGCCCTTCACGGTGCAGGAGGCCATGGCAGAGACTGCTTCATTAAGCGGCACCATGGGACGCCAGCTGTCGGAAGACGGTGTGTAGCGCTCGACCTCCGCTGTGGTGCCCATGCCTGAGGTTAGTCGGGAGCAGAAAGGAGGAGTGAGTAATTGTTACGCAAAGTGGCATTAAAGAAAAGAGCTGAATCAATGTAGAAACGGCGATGATGGAAGTAGTAGTAGTAGTAGTAGTAGTAGTAGTAGTAGTAGTAGTAGTAGTAGTAGTAGTAGTAGTAGTAGTATAACTAGTAACAGAAGTAGTATAGGTAGTGTGTTAACCACTTTGCGCATTATTTATATCTCTCAGAAAAGCTGCATGAACTTGCAAAGATCGACGCAAGGACGAATCATTGAATGAGATAGCAACAAATTGGAAGTAAGGCTAGCAGCTAATACACCGAATACACGTAATGTAGCAGCTAACTCCATTAGGATCCGATCTGGGCTAACTCTATAAAACGCTGGCGTAAGGGAATACGGTCATTCCAGGGAGCGAAGCGATTTCTTGCTGTCGCTTCAATGCGAAGCAAGCAGCCAGAGAACAGCACGTACAAGGTTATGAGCTGTCTACTGATCTCACTCGAGTTAGCACGCGTGCCAGCGAGCGCGACCATACCCTTTTGATCAAAGTTCGCAGTCGCTGCCCGAGCGACGCAGCGCCAACACCGGCACCCCTTCATGCTCCTTCACCCGACGGAGCAGGCCCGCGCGTTTCATCTCTGCTTGAGCCACGCCCGTCTATAGCCTTCGCAAGCTCTCGCTCGCACTTGGAACATACGATGCGTAGGGCGATTCTATCGAATTTGATTTTATACGGAACATGACGGCGACGACAACAACTATCCTCGAGTGTCCATATAATTGCTATCGTAATAAAACTCTAAGGCATATGGTTTTGTAGGAACACAGTATCGGTTTCACCAATTTCGGTTTCACCGCCTTCTTCACAACCACAAGCGATCCTGGTATGCCGCTGGAGGCTGCCGCTAGTATGCGTGGGTAATATAACCACCGTCTCAAGTTACACTCAGAGCTAATAGAGAACACCAGACGCTTCCGAGGAGCACTCATATCAAGCAGTCATGTATGCCTATAGTACAATAAACAGTTAAACAGTTTAATGTAGTCAGAAAATCATTCCTCTACAAATTCGTCCATATGCCCGGCGGCAAAAAAAAAAAAAAAAAACGTTCGAGCGGCTCATGACACGTCAAAGGCACTACTCACCGTCGAAGCCCCCGATGACGTACAGATCGCCGTCGAACAGTGCTGCAGCGAAGGTGCTGCGGCCGATCCTCATGGGACACACGTAGCGCCACACAAGCGGCTCCTCTTCGTCTCCGCTGCACACAACTAAAAAGGGCACAAGAAAAAGTTCCTCGGTAAATCACTTTGAAAGCGCGAACGCCATTTGTAATGGCGTAACAGAAACATTACGTCGTGCGCTGTGCACGTAGCGACAAGCCGTTTTTCTCTACAAGTGTCGCGATAACTGCGTTATTTTGTCGCTTATGCTACATAACATGCAATGTTTATGACTGTTCACATCAGTTTTAGTTTCATTTTTATTCCCTTTATACAGTAAAACCTCGCTGATATGAATCTCGCGGGGTTACGAAAAATATTCGTATCATCCGAAATTCGTATCACCAGAAAACATGGAAATTTAGTATGCGACAAAAGAAAGTTGGCATACGTTTTGATTTAGTGTTTCTCAGGGCCGCAGCGACGTCATGAACAGCTCTGAATGATTGCCAGTAAAGTTTTTAGACGTCAACGATCACACATGTACTCGTAAATATAGGGTGCATGCGCGCGTGTGTAATTATGAATCCGATGTATTTTTTATTTATTTTTATTTATTTACTCTCTTACCCACAGCGCCATTTAGGCATTACAGTGGGGGGGTTATACATAGCAGTTTGAACACCCAATGGTAGTCCACAATAAACAGTCTGTTACAACAAGGTTGATGACAAACACTCATTACATTACAACAACATCGGTAGGCAAGAACAAAAAAAAACAAAAAAAAAACACACACACACAATCATGAGCAATAAGAAGCAACACTAGCATATATGAATGTCAATGCAAATCACCAATGTAAAAAAAAAAAAACTTTCTTAGATGCAGAAAAAAATAACATTGTACAAATGAAAACAAAGAAAAGCTATGTAATAAGAAATAAGCTTTGTATAAAACCAACTAAAGCCGAAGACCGAACGAGATGTCAAAGCGCGGCCACAAAAGCTTCGTTATCTAATATGCTTACTGTTGTAGCAGGCAGTCGATTCCATTCTGAAACTGTTCTGGGAAAAAAAAGTGCTTTTAAAATATTAGTTCTGCAACTATATTCTCTAACTTTGAGTTCATGGTCTGTTCGTCTGGATATATAATGCGGCTGAAAAATGTACTGATTGCGGTCTATTCCAATGTGGCCATAAAATATATTGTGAAAAAGCTTCAAGCGTAAAGTTTGCCTTCTTTTTTCTAAAGGTTCCCATTTTAATGTTTCTTTTGTAGCAGTAATGCTAAAGTTTCTTTCATAGCTACCGATAACGTACCTTGCCGCTATGTTCTGAACTCTCTCAAGTTTTTCGCGATCGGCACTCGTGGGAGGGTCCCATACAGTGCATCCATACTCTAAAATTGGTCTCACGTAGCTCTTGTAGAGAAGATCGCGGGCCTGCTGAGGAAACAGCTTCGTGTTACGCCGTAGGAATCCCAACACCCTGCATGCCTTTCCTGTAATGAAATCGACGTGCCTGTGCCAACACATGGATGGTGTGAGGAATATCCCCAAGTACTTATATTCGGAAACAGTCTGCAACGGAGAACCAGATAGAGTATAAGCTGCCGGGGACATACGTTTCTTTGTGAAACGCATGTGGACAGTTTTTTGAACGTTTATTTGCATTTGCGATTTACCGCACCAGTTTTCTATTTTAGTTAAATCATTTTGTAAGATAACGGTATCAGCAAAGCTTGTAATTTCCCTATATAATATTAGATCATCAGCAAACAATCTGACGGAAGAAGCGATGGTATCGGGAAGGTCATTTATGAATATTAAAAAGAGCAATGGGCCCAACACTGAGCCCTGAGGGACGCCAGATGTTACGCGAGCTACACCAGATTCTGCGCCATTTACCACCACATACTGAGAACGTAAGGACAAGTATTCCTGAATCCATCTAATTATCTGTTCATTGATATTAAACCAACGTAGCTTACATACAAGCAACTTGTGAGCAAACAAGCAAATTGTGAGCAAACAAGCAAATACATACAAGCAAATTGTGTCCTGTGACCGCTAGTGGCCCCTTCCTAATCTTACTACGCTTTTCTGCATGACACTAGAGTACTGCGGCGAAAGTGACTTAAGAAGCGCTTTGCACACGATAGATAGAGGCCAAGCTCCTTCGACAAGACCGTCCGCTTCGTCTCTTGGGGTCTTCGTCCACCTTTTATGGCACTTCATGACGGACCCGCAGCCCAAGTTTCAGTCTTGTTTCGTAGAACGTCTGATTGCGAGGGCATGGCTTGCATCGACGTGGCAGGCACGTAAGACGCTGCTGCCTCGAGCACCGGAGCACGCGTCAACGCGTCGAAAAAAAAAAAAGCGCGACGTCAACGTAATCTGTAATATAAACGCTAAGGTGCATAAAGGCCTCCAAAATTCGCGCGCGCTATCTCGGAGGCAACGACGCACCAGTGATGGTTGCGCCCCGCGCACGTCCGCTACCGCGCGTGACTACCGCGTCTTCCGCGACAGCGCGGGCCGCACCTGTTCGTACCTGTGCGCCAGCGTACGTTCGTATCAAACGTCGCGGAGTGCAAATCGGTTCGCAACAACCGTACTCGAACACATTGCATGCTAATGGGCCTTGGCCGGGGCCACAGAAAAATTCGTATCACCCCGAAATTCGTACGAGCCATGATCGTATCACCGAGGTTTTACTGTATTTCAATCGACGTTTACAACTTGTGGCAAATATGTTATAGTACCGCAGGTTTGCTTATATAACATGTCGCCAACTCCTCTCTGCGGTGATTCAGCGGTCAAGGCTATGTAAAGTAAATACATAAATAAGTAAATATTAAATAAACACAAACAGAACCCATGGTGGGGAGGATGGCTGGATGGATGAACGAATTAAGCCATATTTCGCAATAAGTGCTTATCAAACGAATATTAAAGACGATAGTCTTTCTTGCGGAACTTAAACGCAGAAATTTTGGTCTGTCTTTCTGTCTTTCTGTTTGTCGGCACGTCCCTCGATTCAGCCACACGGCCAAAGTTGAACCACTTGCCCAAGGGCCAGCCGTCTTGAACTGGTATGGCTGTTCATACTTGTGAACGTTGTCGATCAAAAAGTAAATATCATGCATATCTGAGGTGCAACATCACTAGGTAAGTATTAGGTGGCGTGTTCCTTTAATAGAAAATGCATACATACGTAATTTTAAGGACCCTAGTTTCTTAAGATGCGCTGAAAATGCATAAGAATAGAAGCTTCAGCGAGTTGGTATGCGTTCATCTTTGTTGAAACAGCGCTCACGACGACGAAGTAAAAGAAGGCACAGGACAGGCAGCGCCTGTCCTGTGCCTTCTTTTACTTTGTCGTCGTCTAGTGAGCGCTGTTTCAACAAAGCTGAAAATGCGACTGCGCTGAAATTTGCCTTCCTCCGTGCCCTTCGCACGAGATCATTGTTGTGTTTCGGTTTCGGTTCTGTATTGCACTGTACGAATGCCATGGGTTGGTGTTGAGAAGGCCAAGTAAGGTGAAAAAAAAATATTTAAAAAATGAAAAAGCAGCGTTGTGGGCGGCCTTCAGGCTGCCGGTTGTGGGCGCCGCTCTGGCGTTCCTGTTTTACCCAGGCGACGTGTAAATAAGAGTGTGTGGAGAGTACTCGTTGAGTGCGGACGTTTCTCTGCTTCAGCGCTTCGCGCCAAATCGCGTTTTCAGGCTGGCTGGCGTCCCCGCCGGTCGCGTTGGTCACCGCCGGTCTTCGCCTGCTGCTGCGCCGGGACTACCAGCACGCAACACAGCACTCATGTTTCCCGACGTATTGCCAGATGGCGTCCATATCTCACACAGCGCCTCTTCTATCGTCTTTACACGACATTTGCAGCGAAGCACGCAGATACGCGGCCAATTTTTTCTTCGTCTATCTCATGACACTGTTTGCCGTGTCTTCCATCATCGTCAGGCCACCTCGACAAGGGAATTGCTCAGGCCCCAAGAAATAGCGGCAAGTTCGGTCGATATTAGCGATGTAATCAATGTTAGGTCGATACCACAGCGTGTGTAATAATAGCGGTTGACTTCGTAGGATTATCCTGGCGCAACGTAATATGCACGATATGTGTCATCGCGAAGGCTTGAATCATGTTCTTAATTAGAGTTGGGTGATATTGCAGAGGCACTTCACTCGAAGGAATGAGCGGACCAATCTTGATAGCGTCGTAGCATAAAATACACACGCCCAAGAGTAACACGTGCACGAAGTTCGCGTTTTTATGACGGCGCCCATTCATAACTTATTTTCTAAAGACACATTTGGTAAGGGGACCTTAAACAGCCGCTGAAATTACAAAAAAAAAAAACAGACGAGCGCGTTGTCCTCTCTTGACGTTTCTCTTTTTGGCACACTTCGTGACGCCGGAACGGTGATTCGCGTGACGTAATTAGGGTACATACTATCGATTGGTCCATATACGAGAAATATAAGTTGTGCATTGTCTCCTACCCTGCGTTGTCATGCAGTCGCGCCCCGTTCTTCGTTGTATAGCATGGTTATCGTGTGCGATCAACTGATTTCATTTCATTTTGTGTGTTTCCGACTGCGCAAGCGGAGACAACAGCGTGCAGCCGACAAGCGCAAAATGCTGATGGGCTCAACGTTTAGTGCTGAAGTTGTACACGTGCTTTAGAAGAAATAAGTGACGAGGAGAAGATGTCGCCTGTAGAAAGGGTAGTGAAGGCGAGAAAAACTATTCCCTCGTCTTTGAACTCAGGGTGGTTTTGGGGGTCCTTTATGAAAGCCTCCTTATTTTTTCAGATAATTCTCAAAAGAATCCGGGTTTGAATTCAGAAAAAAACTCTTCTGGAGTAAAATGGTTTTATCGCCTTAGCAGGCAGCCTTCTACGTACAACATTACGATTTGCAGAAGCTTTTCGTGTGAATAACTCAAAACGCCTTTTTTTTGCATTTGCATGAAGTACACAACGGTCCACTGATAAAGAGAACATCGGAGCGCGTGGCGACCGCTCGCCGCCACCGCCGGCCGGACGCTGCAACGAGTTTCGCGCAGGCACATTGAGCATCGAGCCCGGTGCTCTTTCGTGGCGTCATCGTCGCGTGAACGCTTCGTTTTGAGACGATTGGAAGCGCTACTCACAGGACGCACTGCGCCTGCGCGAAACTCACTGCAGTGCGTGGCGGCGAGTGGCCACCACGCGCTCCGAAGTTCCCTTTAACAGTGGACCGCTGTGTATATATAACTTTACTCGCAAGACCTACACCCGAGAGCATAAAGTATACGCAACACGAGAGCGCTAGTCGAAATTGCCGTCTGCGCCGTCTAGTGTCAAAGCGCCTGGTGTCGAGAGCATTGCTCTAGAGAATGCGAGGCCAAAGCAATACTCTCGACAGCAGACGGCTCGCCACTAGACGGCGAGCCGTCTAGCGCTCCCGTGCTGCGCATATTTTTGCTTATAGGTTACATGAAAGCGTTTATTGGCTGTCCATTTTTACAGTTCGGGCTGTTGATAACGGTGACAAAGATGACTATAGCCGGTGCGATGGTCAATCGACGATGACACTCAGAAGAAGGTTATGAATAGTCTTTACGTTAACATGGTTCGTAAGAACAGCTGCCAGCCAATGGCCATGCTGGGCACATTAAAACCAGCACTTAACGGCCCTATCATGACAAGTGCAAAAACTTTGCCGAGTCATGTTCAGCTTACGAGGTTCGTATTTATGTTATGCTGTTTTTTTTTTTTCACGTGAATACACAGAAGCGATGAAATGCCAGAGAAACCATTGACGTTTGGTCAGCATACCAGAGCTTAGCCGTCGGCGTCCGTCGTATCCACCGATGACGTAGATGCGCCCTCCGAGCACCGCCATCTGGTGACTGCAGCGTGGACTTGGCAGCTGCTTCACCAGGCACCACGTGTCGTGGCAGGGCGTGTACACTTCCACACTGGTCAGCACCTTCTGACCATTGAAGCCGCCGCTCACGTATATCCTGCCTGTAAAAATGGTATGAAGGAGTAAACGTACAAGAAACCACTCCTGAAATATCCGTCGCATTGTAGTGTAGTTTGTGATCTACAATACAGTTTGCAATAAGTCACTGTCAATGTTAGTATAGTGGAATCGTTACCCTACACAATGATGTACAGTCGCGACGAAAAAAAAGGATAAGTGACTCGCGATACGCTGCGCTGTTCACGAGCGCGCCGACAGCGACAGTACCAAGCAGATTCCAAGTTCTAACGCAGGGGTGGTTGGCAGAAGGCGCTTCGTCAACATTTCACCGTCATATGACGTATCATGCGTTACTTTAGGGCATGACTAAGCACTACTGGGGCTGCGCGCATGGAGCTGTTTGCCTTTTTTCGCTTGTTGAGCTAGCGTTGTTTATCTCAGTTTCGACCACCAATATAGCAAAGAACGTTCAAAAGTTCGGCTTTACCATGAGTCGGTTTCCGCCGGCCAGCCCTGATTAGGGATATGGGATGTGCTTGGCACTCTAACGGCGCGCTTGGGAACATCGCCGCGTGTCGCGATTGCGCCGCTACAGGCAAAAGCCACTTGTGCTAATCACTTTTTCGATTAATACTGTACATGTTCGGCAGCACTGCATGCTGTAACTTGCCTTTAAACGCGCAAGCGGCTCCGTCGCTTCGCCTCCTCTTCATGGCGGCCACCAGGGTCCACTGGTTGGACCGGGGGTTGTAACGCTCCACAGAGGCGGTGCGCTCGCCGGCTGCATAACAGAAAATCACGATGTACGACACTTGCTTCAACTGCACAACCTTTCTTGTGCTATTGAGCCCGTATTTGTGTGCAAACACTAAAACGAGAAGCACGCGCCGTAGGCTCACGTGGCGGTCTTGCACAAAGCCAAGGCTTATAGGACCAACGTTCTAATACGCAACGTGATGCACATTGGCTGTCGAACCAGGCCCCATCACCTCGCAAACCTGTATCACTCTCATGAAGTCCACCGAATGATCTGGTAAAGTGAAAACTGGGGCGAGTTGCTGACAAATGATGAACCACAGCGCAACCCCCGAGACGAGGTCGATAAGAAGGACGAACGTATATCTGGTCGAACAAAAAGATGAACAAATATCTGGTTTCCTGGATGTAGGTAGCACTTTTCGCACGAGTTGGCTAAAAGCACAATATCGCCCGCCACGCACTGCTTTTTATCACAAGTATTCACTCTTTGGATTTCGCGGGTTTCTGCACGCACCGTTGCGGCCTCCGACGGCGTACACGTAGTCTTCCAGGGCCACGGCGGAGACGTAGCCTCTCGCGATGTTCATCGCCGAACAACTCTGCCACGTGCAGCTCTCCATGTCAAAGGTGTCGCAGGAGCGCAGGTACGAGGCCTCCCGCATGCCACCTACCACGTACAGCCGATTGCGCAGCAAAGCCACGCCGTGGTACGCCCTGCAGATAAAACATGTGCCTCCTTGCTATGGCTATCTCGCCCATGGTTTTCTTTCAAGATAGGCAACATTCGGTGCAGGGGCCACTTTTGTGCATCGGTTGCTGTATATTGTATATAGGACATTTGTAAAGCGAGATACAATTCATTTATCAAAAATTACCATCCACGTGACTACGTCAACCTATTCCAAAATACCCAACTTGAATTGTCCTTCACCGCAAAAGCCTTAGCCAGTAAAACGCTCACGCGTGACGCAAGCCTGCAATGCAACACAGTCATTGCTGTACAGTTCTTGGAAGTTAGATCTTTTGGGACCACACCGGGGCTCACCACATTACAGAGGCTCTGCTATCTAACCTTTATGATCTGGACATTAGTCATATAATGCTGAATTATTAGAATAGAAGCGCTTAAATTTGTAGAGTCCATTGGAAAAAGCGGCTACAGGCCAAGCAGGCCCCTTTGGAATCTACATTCAGCGAAGCTCCTTCTCATCTTCGTCTTACACTCGGTGCTCCAATGCGCACGACGCGAAGTGTCTTCCTGCCTGGGAACAGTATATGATGTGCACGAAGTCCGCGATCATTACTGACCGAGCTTGTCGCAAGGCCATTCCTTTAACTAGCTAGCATGAGAAATTAAGTGGAAATGAGACATTAATCAAGGGGCCGCACGTGGAAACCAAAAGTGAGCTAATAGGTATCTCGCGCGGATGCAGAAAACTGACGTTTTCACTGACGTCATTTCCGGGACAGAAATGACGTTAACTTCTTGCTGTATCTCGGCATACAACGCGTTTGTGTGTCAAAAAGGAAACGGGGACCGTCGATTTCGTCTCTTCTGGTCAGCGTTGACAGCTGGACCAGCTGGTTATGGTGAATACCGTGAAACATTATACTGGCGAATAAAGACACGGACAAGATAGGAAGAGACTGGCGTTAAGTGTGTGCGTAATGTGGACATACCGACATGGTGGTGGTAGTGTGCATGCGTAATGTGTGCGTGCCAAGCTTGCCTGGGCTTGAATCCCTGCATGTGGTTCATCAGCCACCGTCCAGCCCTGGAGTCGTACGTCTCGATGGTGTCACGCTCGCGGCCTTCACTCCAGCCGCCCACCACAAAGAGCATCTGGTACGGCATGCGCGGCAGCCATCGCTCGGGGTTCCGCGCAACGCCGCAGCTCTCGCACTGAAGTTGCGGGAGCGATGACGCTGCAGGAAAGTGTTTAGACGCTATAATGAGCAAGAGTTTATTAACCGCGGGCGTAACAAAACGTTTGAATTTCATTTATGGATACAATAAGACTACCATCTGTCGCGGCAGGCAGCGCTAAGGGTTGCGTGCAATGCCGCATCGCTTGCCGTTTGAAGAAAGCCGTTTTAAGCGGAAAGGACAGAACTTGTGCAAATTCGAGTGCCACCAAGTTTGCAGCTCTCATAGTGTGCCCTTTTAACTCCGGAAACCTTTAACTAATGGTATTTTATGTGCCAAAACCCCGATACAATTATGATCCGTGGTGCGAGTAACCGGATTAGTTTTGACCACACTGGTTCTTTCGCTTGCATGTATTTCAAAGTACACAGGTATTTTTAGCATTCCACAGCCATTGAAATTAGGCCGCCGTGGCCGGTAATCAAACACCCGCGTCCTCGAGCTGAACAGCGCCACAGCTTAGCCGCAAAGCTGCCACTGCGGGTAAATGAAACCACTGATAGTTTTCTAACAGGAAACTCGGGTCGAATTCACAGAACATTCAACTCGAGAAGTGCTTCTCGCCATTAGCTAGGCAGCTTCGCTAATGACGCGTCCAGCATCGAGACGAGCTAGAATTCCTCTAAAGGGACCCTGAAACAGTTTTCGAAATTTTGTCAGCGTTTATTCTACCGCACCACGAATTAAGCGACACACCGCGTATCAAGACAGCTACGGGCAATTAGTTTTACCCTCCTTCTCGCCGCCGCTTTTCCTTCTACACTCATCGTATACAGACAGCAATCGCTGGCGAGTGCGGCCGGCCGCGCTCCATCAGGCAACGGAGACGAAGCGTGTGGAGTGGTACGGTCACCGATAAGCGTAAACCAGGGCAATGTGGTTGTGTCTTCGGGGGGTGAAGTTACAGCCGCAGACCCGTGGATTCTGGCGTTGATCGGATAGCGAGAGCCCGATGCTCACTGCAGCGACGAGCTGAAGAGACTCCCCTCGCAGGATGTCTTACAAACCTTACAGGATATTGCAGCTGTACAAATCACCAAATGCTAGACTTGTGGCACACAACTGAGGTAGGGCAGTTAGTTCATGGTGTCTGAGAAAAGAAACCTCGAGACAAACGCTGTCGCGTAGCTCACGTGAACATGCAATGTTTTGTAACACAGGCAGACGACGCTCGCTGCCCACCGGAGGTTCAGTGACGTAGACTGTACATATCCAATCAGATCGGTCGCCGGTGCTACGTAAGGAGGAACAATGATACGTAAAAAGGATGCGGGAAGTTCAAAACTCGTTTGGCTGACCGCTGTGATCTTGTAATTACACAGTTCACGCAGAGAGCCTAAAGTGGTCTGAAAACGATTCTTCGGACTTGCTTTACCGGCTCAATGCGTTCATACAAAATCGTCAAAGCCGTTTCTGGGTCCCCTTAAGAACAATCGTAGCGCAAGGCGTTTTTGCAAATTCAGGGCCTGCCTTCCATGTTTGTATCGTCACCAGTTGAAGCTGTCGACAGTTGGAAAAGTTCCGCGTTCTTTACACGGTAAACAAGTTTAAGATTGCGACTCACGTCTTCTGGGAGCAGCGGCTGCTGCGACGTCGGCGTTGCTGCTGTCGCCCTGACCTTCGACAGAAGGGATTGCCGACTGCGCGTGCATGCATTGGTGGGCAGCGTACTGCACCAGAAGCAGCGGGCTAGGCGAGCAAAGGCAGGGGCCCTGCTGCTGAGCTTCCCACACAACCTCGTTGTACGCGCGGCTGCACGCCAGCGTCGGATGCGAACGGCAGAAGTCTTCCAGCGCCCTGCGAACGGCGATGCATCGCTATTGAACGAACGCCTGGCACTCTTATCGCCATCATAAGAATTTCTTAAAGTAGCGTCGGAAGCGATGTGCAACGTACTAGCGTGGAGCAGTATAGGCGTGAGCGCCGAATCTCTGATAAGGCTGTTGAATGGGGGCCCATGAAACAACGTTATCGTCATCATCATTATCAGCTTGTTTTATGTCATCCGCAAGGCCAAAGCCTCTGCTAACGATCTCAAATTAACCCCGTCCTGCTAGGGCCGATTCTGTTTTATGCAAGTTTATCACCCCACCTAACTGTGCCGCCCCCGACTGGGTTTCCCGTCTCTTGGTATCCATTCCGTCGCTCTCACTCTCGGTCACTGGGTAGCCAGAAGAAGGGGAGGGGGTTGTAAGGGATTCCACATGTGAATGCATTTAACTAGGCTACTTGGTAATGACTGAATGCTTCCATAATATTAGCGAATACGCACAGACTACAGAGAAAAACACAGGACAACGCCCCGCCCCCCACCCGAAGTTTTGTCATTTTGAATGTGTACACACACACACACGTACGAGCCCACATTGTGAATGGTTGAACGCCCCGTCCCCCCCGAAAAAATTTCTGGCTACCGCCCTGCCATCGGTAATCTCTGCGACGCTTTACGTGACAGCTTGATCGCGACGATAGGTGCACTTTCAGGGACACTGTAGAATTCATTACTGTTACCTGCAATCTCTTTGTGGATCACAAACCTCACGCAATGCGCTCTTCTTAGGGAGCCCTCCATAAAACGATACGTACCCATTCATATTCCCACACTACCCTCTCCCATTCACTCATTGGTGGCATATATAAATTCATGACGTCAATTCACCCTTTCCTGGGCTTTAGAGACATAACAGAGGAAAGCTGGTGAATAGTATATTGTTATGTGCGTAAATAAACAAATGAGTCAGAAATCGGTCTGTGCTAAAATATTGTGATTCCAGGATCGCCAGTAAGAAAGTCTAATCCTAAGCAAGGAATTGGTGTTCTTTAACGTGCACCTAAATCAAGTACACGGGCCTCTGCATCTATCCATCGAAGGTCACGGGTTGGATCCCAAGTTTTGTACAGGCACGAAGTCTTGTACAGACATCAAGACAACAAGAAACCAAATCTTGTACAGACGTCCACAATGTCGCACTTTCATGGGCGTTAAGTTTCATGCATTGCACACTGCAGACATTCGCCCCACTAGCCAGCACTTACAATGATCTGCAGAGGCCAACCCGGACTGATTGCAGGAGCCTGGACAGATCGGCACCTGCCTCATCTGCATAGACGCTCCTAGACGAAGACCAGCGCACAATAGCGTGCAGCAGGTCCTCCTCGTCGCGCACGTTCAGCTCGTTCGAGGTAAGCAACTCGACAAGCAGCGCTTCGGAGACGTCCGGGAACTCGTCACTCGTACGCCACACCTGCGTTGAACGTAGAGCGTTGATGCATTCGCGTTCTAAAATATAGCTCCCGAGTTAATGACTGCATTTTAAGGAGCCAAAACCATGATGTCATAATGAGGCACTCCGTAGTGGACAACTCCGGATTGCATTCGGCCCCCATGGAAATATTGCCGTCGTGACCAGGAATCGAACCCGCGTCCTCGAGCTTACCAGCGTGATACCTTACTTGCTAAGCTACCATATCGGGCAGCCCCCGAGTTATACCACGGAGACTATGAAATTGAGCGAACCCAATTGCCTTCCGCATCCGTACTAGTTAAGAGTGGTGCACTTGTCACGGCATTCTTAGAGGGTCACTGGCCCACTGTTACATAAATAGGACCGTCGATTATACAGGCCACTTGCTCGTTCGCGCTAAAATTAAGTATTACACAGGCAGGTATTCTTTGTCGACTATATTTTAACAGGAGTCTAATAGATGCTAAATTTATGCTGCCCGTGTGTGAAATTGCAGCATGGTCTAGTGACTAGTAAGCGGTTTAGAAGGAGAAGTTTAGCAGGCAAGTGCCCGTGTCGAAAGCCCCGGTTGCCGCGCTATGTGACCCACTCACCTGGTCGAAGTGCTCCCGCACGTAGCTGAGCACCGCTCGGCTGAAGTTTGGGCAGTGGTACCACTGTGCCAAGGCGGCCATGCCGAGGCAGTTCTCGATGCTCAGGTTGCGCAGCATGTACTGCAGGCACAGGTTGCGCGCCTCGTCCATGAGCAGCATGTCTGCCGCAGCCAAGACGTCGGTCACGTTGTCTTCACTGAGACCGAGCTGCAGCAGTAGAGGGGAGAAACGCAGCCGGTTACAAGGTTGACGCTTCGTAGAGCGCTATATAGTCACGTGGTCGTGAAGAACACGAGCACAAGCACGTAAAGATCGAAAGCTTTACAGGGCGAACTTGTGCCCAGAAGAGTCACACGGTACCTTATACATTTGCCTAAGGCGACTCGAACGTGAAGGCCGTCTTATTCCTCTTTTGTCTCAGTCGATTGTATTGACCCCCCCCCCCCCCTCCAATGAACCCTAAAGCTACCTGCACCTCACGTGGTTTTACAGTGCCTCCGGGATCGGCCCACCTTTGACCAAGCGAGGATGTCATGTGATGACGTCATCATGTATGCCACCATAATGCGACTTCATAGTGACGTCATGACGACGCTACAAATTTACACCCTGTGATGTCATGATGAAATCATCACACCATGATTCTTTGCATCACTCGTGTTGACGCTCACGGTCACTTTTCCCGTTTGATGAGGCATCTAAGGCTTTCGCCTTTAAGAAGAAGTGACACGCTCAATGTCACGATAGCGCCTAGCACAATCTTCGATCGTCGTTAACCTGATCGCCCGTGAAACGCGTCGGCTTTTATGCATGCCTGGGCGAACCTTCAAGCGTTATCGCTGGTGCTAGCCTCAGTTCGAGACGAATCTGAACTACTCGCGTCCTGCGCAATCTTATCGGCACGTTCTACAACAATCGGCAAGCTTTCCATACATTGCGGCTCAGCCTGCTTGGGCCGAGCTTCGGTAACACGTATAACGGTAACAGAAATGAGCATGCATGACAATATGATTATCAAGGAATGAAGAGGCAGGGCATACGTCCACACTCAACTGTCCATCTGTCCAATTCTCCCAGTTGTCGTTTTGCTGCTTTGTCTATAGAAGTTATGAATCTACAAATACATAACCATTTGCGCCTTTTCTGCAAAAATAGTGGCAGCACGCTTTTGAAAAGCTAGCCCTGAAAGCATCAGTACCTAACTCATGCGTTTTCGTTTTTAGCATTGCACCTCGCTTCGTGACCGTTTCTAACATACTTAGACACTCTTGGCATATAGACTTGCAGCAGACAAAGCCGTAAGGATCTACTCCTCTGAAGTACTTTATAGTTCCGTCAACACGCAACGAGGAAGAAAGACCAAGAGAAAGGAGAAAGACCCAATAGACACAAAGACCCATGACCCAATAAAGCAGGGTGCCACGCTGAGCGATGGCAAGCCGCTTTCCTCAGCGAGGCCCCCGAACACCAACTGTGAGCCGTCCAACGGGCCAGAGCCATCGCCGGGGACCAGGAAGATGTTCCTCAAGCGATGGACCCCTGGCAAACCTAGCCCCTGGCACCAGTAGCAGTAACCGTCGGAAAAATAAAGTTTATTCAAATCCCAATCCAAATCCTTCAATACCATAAAAGCCCTCTTGGATGCGAAGCTCAGTATTGATGACAATGCATTTATTCATAATGCCTTACAGGCCGACGTATGGGCATTACGTAAGGGAGGCATCAGTAATTACAAGGCAAAAAATACGAGCAAGAAGCAACAAAAAAGGAAAAAGTAACAAAACAGATTACAAGAAGTAAAATGCAACAACGTTATACATTACTAACACTCAACGAAATCAGGTTATCAAGAAAAGTCACGGAAATGGATGACGAAGTTTCATGTCAGCGCCCCCTGCTCTTCCCAACCTCCTCCCACGACCAGAACGCACAGCAAAGACGACGTATTAAGGTAAGCGCCCTCCTCCCCCTCCCCTCTCCTTTTCCTGTGCGCACGTCTATGTTAGTGATGTTAACGGATTCAAGTTAACAGCCTTTATCGATACACACTACATGCACAAGTCGCACCTCTCCTAGAGAGCGTGGTAATTAGTCGGCTCACCTTGTTCGAGTAGTAGTAACCTAGCAACGCGCCCATCGTGGAAGCCGTTACGTTGTGCAGCATGACGTCGCACAGGCCCCCGTACTCGACGGAGAAGAGCGCCTGAAAGACGGGGCTCAGCGCGCACAGGAAGCCGCGGTGAGCCCTGAACTGGCCACCGTCGGCAGTGCGAATCACGCAGTCGCCTGAAAGGCTGCCTTCGAGCGAAGAGAAATGGTCGTTCGAGGAACCCTCGGACATGGCTGCCGGACGATCAAGCTGACGCGTCAATGCAAAACGAACGCGAGCGTGGCACGCGGCACGAGCATCACGTGGAGATCGCGGCATCGTCTTCGTCTAACTCGCCAATACAAATGACACGAGAAAAAAGAAAGACTGTTTTACTTGAGACAAAACGCAAAAAATAATAAATAAATAAATAATAATAATAATAGCAGGCTGATGCCACGCATGTGTGTGAATGATGAAAATGAAAGAGATCTTCATTGGACTAACAATCCGGGTGGGCTTGTTAAGTTTTATATTGTTAAGTTTATACTTCATTACTTTTCTGTAGTTCGACACGCATTGCTCAGTGGGGGCGGATGATAACGACGAGGGCGATGATGATTTACTATTGTGCAAAAATTTTGAGGAAACAAGCAAACAAACAAACAAACAAACAAATTATACTCTTCGAATGCCTGATTTCACCCCAATATTTCTTGCAGAATTTCTAGCAATCACATTCGCTGTTAGAAAACTAGCTCCCTAGAAAGCAAAAGTTATCATTATTACAGATGCATTGTATGCTTGTATATGTTTAACGTCCGCAAAGCAATCACATCTTTGAATATTTTCGAGTCTTGTACCCCATAGCCTATCAGAAGTTCGGTTGGGATGGGTCCCCGGGCATGCTGGAATTTTCCTAAATGAAGCAGCAGACACACTCGCTATGGCGTCTTCAGATGGTCCGGTGTTACCTGTAGTACCCCTCTTTTCTTTCATTACCGAAGAGAGATTCAAATACCTGTTACTTAAAAAAAATGCTGAAAGAATCTCCTACAATCAAAGGAGTCCCGGCACTAACAATTCTCCTGGTGACTTCGCCTTTCACGTGAATGCGAAGTGACCCTCACAAGCTTTCGCTGTAGTTCCTCGGGTAAATTATTACATTCACAAATCAGGCTTTTCATAACCTAACCTCTGTGCAGTTTCGAAAGAACCGGAAACAATATAACACTTTTTTCTACAGTGTCGCCGTTCCGCCTCATTTCGTAGGATGTTTCTTGGGATGCCGACTGGCAGGCTGGGTTTACCATTTATCACAGTCCTTTAGCAAGTTACGGAAATACGGTACGCAAATACGGCAAGGCAGTACGGTAGCGCTCTTCGTTTTCCGCTCGCTGTGCTTTTGCCGGTGAAGGCACCCCAACACCACAATAACTTTTTCAAAAATTACTGTGGGGTTGTCGCGCCTCATTGTGACCTGTCAGCCTACGCATTGTTAACGAGAAACCTGTCGTTCGGGGGACGCACTGGAACTGGAAGCAGCTTAAGCGCAACGAGCGTGAAAGGAGGAGCGCTACCTTAATGCCTTACCGTATTTGCGTACCGTATTTCCATAACTTGCTAAAGGCTCTACTATCCCTAGCCTCTTGTTGTTTGGAGTCGATCAGTGTGGTGCGAGTCGCAGTGCTCTTATGACCGCGGTACACAAGTTCATTCAAGCAACCGGAAGGTTGCGCTGCTAGTGCTACCGACCAGGAAAAAAAAAACATTTTTTTGACAATCTGTTTTCTACTGCTTTTGAATTATTTTACCTCTTTCACTTTTGATTTTCTTCGCGTTTCGTTCTTCCCTCCATTTTTTCTTAAATGTTGCTAGTGATTGCAATTCCCTTTATAATCGAAGGTGTGGCCAATCCTTTTCGTGGGTATGAGCCAGTGTTCATTGGGCGACAAACAAAAAACATTTTATGGCGCAAAACCCCTGAGGTGGTGGACCAAGAACCGGGTCGCAGAAGGCATATGAGAAGGGTGTATCAAGAAGGGACAGACGATCTACAATAAAATAATATATCATATAGAAGAAAATAGTGAGTAATTCTACTGACTTATTTCTCAGCAAGTGGTTGCTATCGTATATCCTCAATTCTTGATTCATTTATGTTTGGCCATCGTCATTTATGTTTGGCCATCGAGCCACTAACTGGAGGAGACGAAGTGGTATTATCAGCGACCATACGACCGGCAGTTGCACGGAATGTACCATAGCCCTCGCCGTGAGCGCTCATCCGCCTGATAAGCTCGTAAGACTCGTAAATCTGCTTCAGTCTCTCACGGCATGTCTTCGCATTCTTTTGTGCCAAGATCAATCGTTCTTACTTTGCTTTGCACCACCTCCTTTTCCTTGTACCTCCTCGATGAGCAAGCACTGCCGTAGAGGAGGATAGCATACCACTTTTGCCGGACTGATTAACATCCCTGTCTTTCCTTTCTCTCCTTTTCCTTCCTTCGTTCCTTCCTTCCTCCGTAAAAGACTGATGTCATCCATACTGAGGCGCCAACAATTGAAGCAAGCTTTCATCCGCGCACCATTCCCAATACCGCACGTAAATTCTTGTTGCGAATCATAGTTAATGAGACAATGAACAAAGCGCGAGAATATGAAAGGATGACTAGGGCGCACGTGTAATCATATGCGGCCCCATTCTATTCTTCTTTCCCTCCTCCTCTCTTTAAGCGGTGCGGTGTATGAACCCCTGAAGTACACCGTAAGTGGTAAGTAACACCCGGAAGGGCGAATTCCAGGCTCTAACTTGGTAGCATTCGTTTTTTCTTGCTTAAAACTCTTAAAACGTGCAAGCACGCCCGCATCCTCTCAGCTTATTGCCCAGCGAAAGCCGAAAGTGTGGGTTTCAGCGTTCAGTATATACACGTAGCTCGGTGCGCCTGGATAATTCACCGAACATGCTTTTATAAGCATCGAGCTGCGCTCCTTTTCCACTGAAGATTCGCGATGCCTTTGTTGTTTACCGTTCGACTTCCCATTGTTTTGTCACTGGCACACGCCATGAGACGGGCTTGAATATTTGCCAAATTATTCAAGCGAAACGAAAACCATCGCATGAATCACTGTCGACAGTGCGCCGAACGTTAAGGCGACTCCGCGCTCGCGTCATGTCTGAGGGCTTCTTCTTGTCGACCCACAGAAAACAAAGCGATTGTGTAGGGAATGCATATGCCAAATACAGTGCGAGCACTGAATGACAATACAAGATTTATTAAGAAAATAGTCATCATAAAAGCACGAGCGTGCAAATTACGCATACGAAACACCACTTCACAGCACATACAAGCGTGCGCATGCAGCTGTCGCTCCGGCTTTTCCAGATTTATGACTCGGTATTCAGATAAATTATGCATTTGTACTTATTGTGCTCTATCACACTACAGTGAATCAGTCAATACGCCCGCATTTTCGTATGCGACGTGCTTTTGGCCAGTTCTCTCGAACGGAGGCAAGAAAGAAACCACTAACATCGAGTTTCGAACAAATACGTTGTTTTCGTGGTTGCCCTGCTAGTGCTGCGATATCAGATGAATACCGCGGTCACACGGGTACATTTGATCGCGACCAGAGCCAATCGCGATCGGATTTCTTACGTTTCAATAAAACAGTAAAAAGGTATTTGATCCTTACTTCTTTACACGTTAAATATCGCCCGCGTATGAGCAGCCTCATAAGGAAACGTTAGGCCGCATCAAATACAGTCCAAGTGACAAGCAGTTGTGAGTTCATTGGTGCGTACATTAATTAGCATTCCAGTCACATAAACTTTTCCAAACACGAAGTCATCAAACGCCAGGTATAGCCGTGCATTCGAATACTCCCGTTTCCTTATTTGCGCGTCAGGTCGCGCAAACACGCGTCGGTCTGAAGCAGCACTGGACAAGTCTTCGTAATTCAAACAAACTTCCAAGTGCCATTCGTGAACGAAAGCAAGGACGAATCAACAAAGAAACGCGCTCTCCATCTCTCTAACGACACTGCCTCCTTTAATCAGCCTGACCAGCCTAGCGTGCCGGGTGTAACAGTCTTTCGTCCTGCAAACCAAACTGCACTCTGGCTTCGTGCTGTAGCGAGACTTGCAAACCATGGCAATGGGAGTATTGTGGCGGCATTACCTCAGCCTTGCCCCAGAAAGCTGAGAAAAGAGAGAACAACAGACACGTGGAGTAGAAGCATTAAAGGCAGAAAAGCACGGGTCAGAACGGAGGAATGGCCCTGTCAGCACGGGCGCTCGTTTGGGCCTAGCTTTAAGCGCTGTTTACTTGCACGGCTCGGCGCCGCAACGGCCGAGGCTATCTGTACTAATTAATTATCTAGATGGTTTATATCTAAGCCGCCAAATGGCCTTGGCGAGCTCCTCTGTGTCATCTCTTCTCGAATAGTCGTTGTATAGGAGGGTTTGATGCCGTAGGGCACTGATAAAACAGACACAAGATTCAAGTTCTCACAATAGTACATTGTCTTGTTGAGTCAAATGGAAAAGAAAAATATCTCTCGTTTCTTTTTAACCCTTTGGGAGGCTATGTACACAAGTGTGCACACCACTTGTTTTTGCTATTTGTATCGACTCAGGGCTAAGAAAGAGCACGATACATTGAGTTTTAGGTGAATTGAACCTCCTGCATAATAAATTTGTCTTCAATTAACTTCATTTTGCAGTGTACTGTTGCATATGATCACTTTACTGAAGGCACTACCCTATTTGACGAGTCGTGCGATGTGCCGCTTCCCGCGACCCACGTCAAACTTATAATTGATCCTTGTTCAACATGGACATAATCAAAAACGAATTTGCACTATATTTCTAGCCCAAGATTTCATTCTACTTATGCAAAACAGAGCATGACTGGCTTCCGAATAAACAGATATTTAATTACAATGTAATCAGGAATGATTACTATAACACACATAAGTGAACGTACTACAACATTATTTTTGTTGCAACGTAATATCGAGTGCGTTAAAATAGCACTGCGTCGATTTGACACATTTAGAGATAGTTCTTCATAGGTGGCGTCTGAAAGGGTTAAGCAAGCTTTTTTAACTCACAGATTTCGGTGGCGGCGTCGTACTTGAAAAAACAGACATAAGCAAAAAAACCTCGCGGGCGAGAGTACCGAAACGCGGCCCTCGAAACAGTGCCGGTCACATGCGCATTTGCATGCGCTGTCTTCCAGTAATTGATTCTGTCTTGATCGTGGGGCTTGTCAGCATTTCTGATGGGACACTCTGATCTTTTATCGAGATCACTTACCATTTCACGTTACCACATTTCATAGTAGCTTGGATATGAACGCATGAACGTCTGTGTTGCCTGAACAACTGAAGTGTGGCGCTGCATGCTAAGCACGTGGATAAAGGTCCCATTTCCGGCATGAAGGGAGGAAACAGGTAGGAGGGAGCATTGCACAATGCGAAAGAAAGAAAGAAAAAGAAAGAAAGAAAAAGAAAGAAAGGAAAAGAAAGAAAGGAAAAGAAAGAAAGAAAGAAAGAAAGAAAGAAAGAAAGAAAGAAAGAAAGAAAGAAAGAAAGAAAGAAAGAAAGAAAGAAAGAAAGAAAGAAAGAAAGAAAGAAAGAAAGGAAGAAAGAAAGAAAGACGTCAGGCGCACACACGCCAAGCTTCGTTTGTCTTCATTTTCCGGACAGAGCGAGGGCTCATGATTTTTTTTTATTTAATAGCAGAGCAAGACATGCATCTAAAGAACATCCGCGGTGGTGTCTTCTTCAGAGTCCTTGGCTTTCGGAACTTGGGATAACGACACGTCCACGCTACGCGAAATCACAATAAAGTTAGCACGAGGTCCCTCGATGATTCCTCCAATGAGCACTCTAGCTCGTAAATATACCATTACCGTGCGCTTATTTGTAATAGCCGCTGACATGGATATGGAGTCGTAGGCGTCGTCCCGTCTCGCCATTTCACTTTCCTGACCATGTCTAGGTTATGGTTACGGCCCGGGAAACTTTTCGGTCCTCCCATTTATACCGTCAAGTCGCTACGGCTTTTTCTTGCAATTTATTCTGTAACTGAGACGTACACGTCAGAAAGGAACTTCTCCGAAGTTACGCTTCCTTTCCGGTGCATTTGCTGATTCGCAATGTTTTTATGTGGGCATTTTTTGTTTAACCTTTATGCTTTTCATTGGCACAACCACGTGTCTCTCACTTCGATTCCGATTAGTCTTCTTTTTCACGCTCACGGCGCCACTGAACGTCGCATGAATCCACTTTTTTTCGATTGCCGGATGAGCGTTGCTGCTTCGTGCGAACCGGCATCAGGCGTGCAGGTTCGCACCAACCGGCATGCTATACCCTCGATACGCTGACGCGTTCCGTATATATCTCTATCTGGCGCAAAATATCGCCGAATGTTCCAGCGGGTAAGCAAACCGTAACTGAGAATGCTTTCAGCTTGGCAGACGTGAGGAGACGTGTTCGGCAAGGCGGAAAAATAAGCAGACTCGAAGCAGCTGTCGCAGAAGAGAAGAAACATTATTTTGAAACAGCTGTTAGGTCGAGTCTCATCGCTGCCGGATTCATACCATACGGACAGTACTCACAAAGCGAATAGGAGTATTGTTAGGCATAGGGAGCATGACGATGACGACGACGATGGTAACGATGATGATATAGCACATCAAGACAACCTGTCGTAGTCTTCCTAATAATGAGTTGTTGTCGACATCACAATTCCTACACTTCGCCGACAATGTTTCCTTGACACGAGTGTATAGTTAATAGATGAAAAGCACCTACCTTAGTGTCAACGAAGCAGCGAAGCAATCGTTCTGATCCAAGTTCGTGTCGCTATCAGTCCGCGATTTCTTAAGCGTGAGCATTACAGCTGTTCTTTGAAATGCAGATTGAATGAAAGCGTGGAATAAGTGGACGTCTGCCTCTTGTATAAAACGCGCGAAACCCAATGGCAAGCTTATTCTCTAGATTATGGTAAGGAACGAAAACAGAAAAGGAGAAGGCAGGGAGGTTAACCAGAAACACTTCCGGTTGGCTACCTTACACTGGGGGATCGGGGAATAGAAAGACGAGAAATAGAGAAGATTAGTACGGCGTCAATTGCAATGTCACTCGCCTTGCAGAATTTACACATTGGCAATACGTGTGTAAAATTGTTAGCTCCTCGAAATGTGTTCATTCGGCAGCACAAATATGAATAAAGCTGTGCCGATTCGTGCCCACTGTACCTGGTCTGTGCAGTGGTGTAAACTTGTGACGATGCCCATGCGCCGCGTTCGTAGCACCAGCTTGTCATTCTCGCAACCCGCATCTAGCTGATCATCGACAACGCTCGAAAACCAGATTAATAGTTTTTTTTTCTGCTAGAAAAAAAAAATCTTTGGATGTGCAGATACGGGCACCAGTAAAGAGAGAAGGACAACCCGAACGCAGTTTTCCTTCGTTTGTGTCGGTGCCCGCAAACCCCATATTCTTTTTTCGAACATGGATCCGTACTATCTTCTTCAACTCACCGTCATTCTGAGGAGAAATTGTCATTTCCAATAGGCACATTATCTTTCAGGACTTCTCAGTAGAGTTACTCTTAGTTTTAAGTAATGAAGTTTAGAAAGAGGATTGATACATTGGGTCTTTCTTTGGCGGGCACATTTCGATGCGGGCTTTGGAGGCCGACTTTTAACATCTATATAGTGGAACAAAAACAGTCAGCAATCGCTATAATTCGGTTGCTTCGCGCGTCAATTGCCAATAACGTAAAAGCTAACTAACGGTTCTTACGTTTTCCATGTCAAGTCCATCACAGCAACGATGATCAAAATTAAAGTGCACCCATTCACCGCTTTTACACACTGCAGGGATGCAACAGCCGAAATAGGATTTGAAGCAATTTTTTGGAGCAGTAAAATGTTGCTTTTGCAGCAGGGAAATCCAAATTTGGAGCAGTTTACAGAAAAAAAGAAACTCAATTTTGTAGCACGAAATCCTAAATTTGGAGTAGTACCAAAAAGAAGGCTTACCTTTAGAAACGGAAACAAAACTATGTACAAACCATACGGCATCGGCCCACTAGTGCACAGCGCACGTGAACATTGCTATTTCAATAATAGCAGTGTGTTGAGCCACCCCACAGTGCAAGCAATGACGAAGTCAACATTAGCATCAGCAGTGCCTAGGCTAATGCGGACCTGCCAAGCTGACAGACTCCAAATTCGGGAGATTGTAAAGCAGTAGTGAGGGGGGGGGGGGGGGCGAAAACAGAAAGCTAGCGTACGTTTTCGTTCATTGTTTCTCAGGCCCGCAGAAACGTCATACACCACTCCGAATGATCGTTGATCATTTTTGTAGGCGTCAGCAATCATACTAGTACTCGTAATTATACGGCGCGTGCACTCATGAGTAAATAAGGAACACAATGAGCTGTGCCTCATGAGGCTAGTAATAACAGCACCTTCTAAATTTTAGTACGCTTTTCCGCAAGACAACGATGCACTGCGGTGAAAGTGGCCTAAAAAGTGTTCTGCACGCGACTAAACAAGGCCAGGAAATTTTAGAACCCCTGACTTTTTTTTCTTATCTTTCGCGATGGGGTTAGGGTTAGAATTAGGGTCTGCGCGTCTGGATTGGATTGGATGATGCTGCCCAAACTGCAGGTGACCAATGTGGCCTCCATTTCTTGCTAAGATTAGCGCAACTGAGAAAATATTAAGGGTGGTCGAGAATTTTGGCGCAGCTTGGCGCAAAAATAAGGAATTGTATCAAATTGGTTCAATTGGCGCAGCTGTTGCACCCCTGCAGCTGGCGCATGACTCGACCTGGCGCGGCAAGAACATGGCACTGCTATTCGTAACCTTCAGTGCTACGGCTTATGGCTGCCCACATCAGAACAGGAAAAGAAAACAAGCTCGGTGTCTCATCAATAACCCAAGCATCACTTCTCTAAAGAAGCTTCACAACCCACCAGAAATTAAATACGTGAACGACAGCAAAGTAAAGCGGCGGAGAAGCAAAGTAACTGATGCTCAGTTAAACGAGCTTATGCGTAGCGCATAAGGGGTCCGAAGTCGACAGCTTGAAGACCCATAACGGTCAGCCAGGCCGCTGCGAAAACACGCGCTCGAAGTGAGCTTACGAGCACGCTTTGAGAGCGTGTCATTAGGACAGCGTGGCTTTTTTTTTTGAGGGGGGAGGCCATCACGTGAGGTATCCCAAGAGTCACGTGACATTACAAGTGAAGTATACGCTCGCTAATGCTCAAAGAATTTCGTCCCTCAGTGCGCTTGGTGTGCGACGTATATAAGAAAGAATCGCCTGCACTTGTACAGGCTGTTTCACACTTAGGGGAAAAACTCGGAGTGCTTTGCAACGTGCTCCGAGTTTTCCCCTAAGTGTGAAACAGCCCGTACCATAATGGTACAACACTAACACTACGGGAACTCCTCACATTGGGCATCGTATGCGACACAAAGAATCGACGCTCTCCTCCTTTGAGTGCCGTGAAATTGACAACGTATAGCAGGCGTCGTCACCGAATAAAATACTGCGACAAAAAAAACTTACCCCAGTTCCACCCTGCGTAAAATATTAAAAAAGAGCGGCGCTCCGGTTCTCCAGTATTTCTCTTGCGATTTTTCCCATGGCTTTCTGAGAATATTTTGTGATTTTGTGTGGGTGCCAGTGATTACGTTATTTGTAGAGTAGAGATGCGCGGGAAAGGATATCTGGCCGCCCCTGCTACACCAGCCCCTGTTACAATGACCTCATTGCCTATTCAAGCTCCAGCCGCCATTCCCCGTTTCACTGTGCGGCTACTGCTTTGTCCACGAACGAGGCAGTTGCGCCATCTATGGGTGTATGGGGGAACCACTGCGTGACACGCGACGCGGACACTCATCTGTCGTCAGGCCCAGCCATAAAGCAGCACCGCGGTTAAAAATTAACGTATGTTTCAAAATCTTCCAAAGTTTAGGACCATAGAAAAGCAACGCCATATATTGCAAGTATATACAGGGACTCCAGGCCCACGTTCGAACTTCTGACGTGACCCGTGGAAATCACATATGGCTAATAACGCTTGTTAACTAAATTCGAAATTCACTATTTTTGGACAACCATTCTGCTCCTTGTTCATTAAAAAAACGTGGTGTGTCATGCTTGATGTGCGCATAGGATTTTGTTTGGACAGTTCATTACGTTCAATAGTTTTACTTTCCTACACCTACCTGTCAAGACAATAGTGTAAACATGATCGGATTCACATTGCAAGTGCATCCCCTGTGATTTACGAAAGAAAACAATTCATTCAATAGGTCACGCAACCGTTCAATCGAGCACTTAATCAATTAATCAAACTTGAAATCTACTTCCAACAATACTTCATGCCATGTAGAGCAGGGTGCAGAGGAGCATTCTTTTGTCTCTTATTTACATCGGGATCCACTAGTTCCTCGTACACAAAATATAAAAATTTTTCACATTTCAAACTACTAAGTCCTGTCGAAACAGGAGCTGTCGAATAGACAAACTACACTGGTTCCTTTGTCCTAATAAGTATTTCATCGCTTGATCAGACGAGCTGTTACGAGGTTGGTTAGTTAAAAAACGCAAATTATCAATTAACGGACAGCCCAAGCCCCGTACTGTATTTACTTTTACTGTAGAGCTAAAAAGTATGTGTTTTTCTATTCCAGATATTATCCCCAAATTTCGCAGCTCGTCTATCTTTCTCCATCTTTTTATCCACTTGTTTATCGACTGCTCTATTTTTAGTCCGCATGCAAAACGCACCAACGACTTCTAACGAGAAAGAGCGCGAACAACAGGACAGAGACGGGCTAAGTGCTGTACTCGCTTTCTGTGGACATTAGCAAGCCTGCCCAGAAACAACTCGCAGATTCCCTTATGCATTCGCTTAAAACGACTCGAAGGCGTAAGCCTTCTTCTTTTTCTTCTCAGTTGATCTATTCATCCTCCTCTGCCCCTATCCAAAAGCTTTCTGCAGGCAGTTTTGCAGTGCCTCCAGGATCGGAAGAATTGCACCTCACCTGCTTTTGCACTGCCTCCGTCGTCGGCCCACCTTTGGCCAGGCAAAGATGTAATGTGATGACGTCATGATGACGACACAAAATAAGGCGATCTCTGACGTCATCTGGTTGACGTGAACAGCGCGTGTAATACACGAGAACGAAGAGAGCGCTAGTCCTCGTCGTTTCTTCGTCCTTGTGTATTACACGCGCTGTTCACGTCAATATGGAATACCAACTAGCCCGGTCACACACCTTGCTCCAGTCATCTGGTGACCAGAGAAAGAAAGTGCTTCGTTATAAGCGCCGCTATCGTTTCATGTCTCTATGAGCCATCGACAGCGATAAAAAGTAGGCGACGCAGCAAATTGACATGCGACGGGCACGTGGACTTGGCCCGTCTCTCGTTATAGACCGGAAACCCCGCACGTAGTGCTATATGGGTTTATATTTAGGCAGTGCCGATCAATACTGCTCTAGAGGCGACACTGATGGGGAAGCCTGCTGGAAAGATGATAAGCTGATTTGGAAACGCGTACCTCCCGTCGAGATATGAAGCAGGTTTCATTAAAACTTTTTAGGCAGCATGAGGTATACATGCGTAGCTGAACGCGAAGACTCACTCCAGAAAAAAAATGAACATTAAAATAATGGCATATGAGAGCTCACATACCGTCACTACTTGTTTCCTTGTTCTTTAGTTGTCTTATTTTACGTTAGTAATTGTCATGCACCAAAAGAGCCAAGCGCACAACAAGTAGAGAAAGAAGCAGAATAGACCAGTCTTGAGTGCACTTATCATGAAGCTATGCGTGTCATCACGGGGCTGCCACTCATGACACCGGTTCTGAGTCTACAAGCAGAGGCCCCACCTAACACGACATGAACGAAAAATTTAAACTTTAAGTGAATCGTTTATACCATGAAACTGAAACATGCCTCCATAGAACTAGGTACGGCTGCGTTGGACGTTATCAAAATACAGCACAGGCAGTGCGTGTTCCTTTTGGCCGGCAAGACAGCCCCATACGTGGATGTGCCCGTGTTGGCATGCACACCACATCTCCACCTGGCAATTTTTATATTTCTTTCAGAGCTACGACGTGCTTTTCCTTTTAATAACGTCACATCCGTGACGGAACTGACATGCTTCAATTCTTGGGGGACTCCGACATAAAGCATTTTCGTGTTAAAACCACAAAACGCAATTGATTTGAAGTGTCTCGCTAGTGATTTTATCCCCTGGCGTCGCCAGTGACGGTCATCTTTGTTTAATACACTGGGATTTTTTCCCTTCCGCCCTTCCGAGACCTAGTGCCACAGTTCATAAGTTCATCCTGTTGCATCAGGCAGTCTTCCAGGCCGTCTTAGAGTGAAAACGGAAGTCGGCGCTTCCGGCAAACATTTAATTTTTTTGCGCGTAGATTCGGTCAAGTAATCATGCAATATAATTACAACGTTTTCCCTTCCATAGATCTCTCTTCCTACAGGGAACACGATAACTATAGATCCAGGAGTCCCATGGTTGTCCACTCGCATTTTCCGCCGCTATTTTCATATTCCTTTTACGTTACCTCGTACTACATCCGCACACCTTTCTTTTTTCGTTTTTACATATGAAAATCATGGGAAGGTAGCCTACGTTAGAGCCGGCTATTTCATCAACATAATATTAACGTCGAAGAAACACACAAGAACAAGAAAAACTAGAAAGAAAAACAGAATAATAAAACAAAAAGAAACATAATAAGCATTATATACATATACCTTCTCTCGTGTGTGAAGAATAGGCAAAGTCTAAGTAAGGGCAGAGTCCATTAGATTCGGGGTGTTCACACACATTACGGCGGATAGTCTTTTTGTACTTATTGCATTAATCGAACTTGTTGTTGTGGTTGTTGTGGTTGATGATGATGATGATGTGGTGGTGGTGGTGGTGGTTGTGGTGGTGGTGGTGGTGATAGTAGTAGTAGTAGTAGTAGTAGTAGTAGTAGTAGTAGTAGTAGTAGTAGTAGCAGTACTAGTAGTAGTAGAAGTAGTAGTAATCAGTGTTGCTGTTGTTGTTCGTTATCAAAATATGGCGGCACGCTTCCAAGTAGCTCTGCGACCAAGAGGAAGCGAGGTGGTACCGGTTTGAAACCAGCAAGCACAGTTAAGAAAACTGAGGATTGAATTGCAGGTCCTTCCACTGGACCTACTCCATCACTCAGTTGCCTTTTGCCCCTCTTCTCGGGTCTTAAACAGCTCATGTCTACCAGCTCAAGTCTTAAACCGCGACGCGCCAAAAGAAGTGTGCCACACCATCAAATGTAAAATTTGTGCACATCTTGCGAAATAGAAAAAAAAAACCTTCGAAAAGATCGAGTCAAAGTGACCAAACGCCGCGGTACAACTCGCGCAAATGCAGCCAACGTTTCCTTTTTTTTTTCTTTATTCTTTTGCTTGCTTAGCTTCTTCACCGTTTGCACTTTACATATAGTAGGCAGTATTTTCTCCAGAACTATTCCTTCTTTTTCACACTACTGTAATGCCAAAAGAAAACACGGTTGCTCACTGAGGACATGAATCCACCAGAGACAGCAGGACCTTGGCCGGCTATTGCAATGCCTGAAAGAAACAGCCAACCTTTTCAGGAAACGGCTCCTGGCTGTAAATAGTGCTCCTGCAGATTGGTTCTTAAGAAAGCGGAAAAGGGCGACTTTTCTACCTTAGAGAACTTCCATCTGCATTTATTATCTTTTGAATTTTCTCAGGGGTCTAGAAGTCAAATGTCCCTGCCGGGGGCGTATGTAACGCTTTCGGTATCTTTATTTAGCTCTGAAATAAGGATTAGAGTGAATATACTCTCGACGTTGCAAATAGAAGACTGCAGATCCCGGATCCGACGGAGCACCTCGCTTTTACTCGATCTCGTCATTTCTATGCAGTGCAGCGACAAATACGAGTCGCTTCAGCCGATCGCAATTACGGGCTCCTCCTTTGCGCTTCTATCGCTCTCTGCGCAACGAATGCTCACTGAATGGAAGCTTCCAGAACGGATTCAGAGTGCATAATGAATGAATGAATTCTCCTGTGTTCTCTAGAACACGCAGCAACAGTGTTACTTTTTGGCTACTCTAGCCCTATAGCCTTATTGCTTATCCTGCAGGGGCGGCGCCAGGATATTTTTACAAAAGGGGGGGGGGGGCACACGCGACAAGCGAGTTCCTTCGGGAAGACAGGCAGGGGAAGAACTTATGCGTTGCTCATTCTAAAAAGACAGGGCGCGCAAACACGGATACAAGAAAGAAGTCACGACACCACTTCTTTCTTGTGTCCGTGTTTGGACATTCTGTCTGTTTTGAATACTCACCAGCTAGCTCAGCTATCTGTTATTTTATGCGTTGTGTCTGGACTTACGCGTTGTGTCTGGACGTTGTGTCTCTGTGGAACAGGGAAAGGAGGGAGGGACGGAGAGGAGGGAGGGAGCGAGGGAGAGGAGAGGCTTGCTGCCGGCACGAGGCGAGCCGAGCATGCGCAGTGGGGGTGTGGACGGCACCGCCGACGCCGCAGGTGCGACGCCGCGCTGCCGATGTCGGTTTCAAATGCTCTGCATTTAAAACCGACATCGGCAGCGCGGACCCGAAGAATGGAAAGAATAAGAATGAGTATCCCAGTATCCCAGTAGGAGTCGAACCCAAGCATTCTGCGCAGAGCCACGCCAAGTCTATAAATTGGTTTGGAAAAACAGCCTTCGCAAGCGTAATGACGGTGCAACGTCAATTGTGGTTGGGGTGCTGGCTATCTAATTTTACAAGAAAGCAATAAACACTATCACGTGCTCCTACGATACAGGCGACCTATCAGATTAACGTCCGTGGTTAGTGTTGGCTCCGCTTTTATAGCATTCTAATAGACATTACATTTGTATTCCTATGATTGAGGAAGCTATATTGAAGCATTGCTCGACCTCGGCGGCAAACATTAACGAAAGTTAGGTATGATATTCACATGATTGCGCCATAAAGTGCACTTAGTGTCGATAATACTGACGTATGTACTCTAACGTGAGAGTTGACGTTACGTCGCACCATAAGTTACCCTTTAAACGCCAGTGTTGTTGACGTGCCTGGTAATGCTACGATGTGCACACAGCTACTACACTTACAAAAACACGTCAATCCACCTCGTAACGCGTGGCTCAAAGCCATAAAATACAGCACAGAAGTACTCGATAACTGACTGCTTCGCATGAAACCGATGCCCACAACGCGTGGGATCTGCCGATTTTTTTAAAATCAACCGGTTTAAGCGACTACTTGTAGGCGTGCAATGGACAGGCGCATATGTACGCTGACCGTGCTTTCTTCCCTCTTCTTTCTTTCTTTTAATCCTTTCCCCCACTCTAGGGTAGCAAACCGGACGCGCGTCTGGTTGACCTCCCTGCCTTTCCTTCCTTTCCTTTCCTTCCTCCTCCTCCTCTTCCTCTTCCTCCTCCTCCTCCTCCTCCTCCAAGGGCACGGCACTTTCATCGGCCCGACCGTTATACTTCCAATGTCAGTGCCCTGCTATTTCAATCACGTACGCTGTTTGCAATGGTGCCTTAGGTGTCATGAACCATAGCGAGATAAGTATTACTATCTTTCTATCGTTGCTTTTTTCACTGGATTCGCCGAAAGAATTCACGAATCCTTCCTTTCACGAAATTATACGTTATAAATCGGTTGGACCTGTCGCAGCTCTATTGCTGAAGTGAAATTATCTTAGGACACGTTGTTGTTGTTGTTGTCGTCATCGTCGTCATTGTTTTTGTAGCATCTTGATGAGGTGTTAGCTATCCTTTATATCTGTCTATTGGATGCCAGAGATGTTCATCCGGAACGACAGGCAAACATGTCCGGCGCTCTTAAAGGATATAATTTTCTCTCTCGCGTTTTCAGAAGCTCAGACAAAGTGCTGTTCCTGTCATAGAGAATTCTACGTCAGAAATATATCATACATATCATACCATTATTTTTATTGTTGATTATGAGTATGCCATTTGAGCATTGCCGAGGCAACGTCCTCCAAAAACCATTACTGCTTTCCTAAAAGGGTGATTACGAACACGTGCAAACAAAAGGAAGTCATTACGGAGTGCTCCGGAACAAATGTTGCAAGCTCAAAGGAACTCAAATGGCCGTATTCAAAACATCGACGCATCGAACAAGAGGCAATGCTTTTTCGTGTCTGTCAAAATCAATAGATGTGACTGAAACATTTGCTGTACCCGAGGCTTTTCGTGGAGCTGAAACTTGCAAGGGCGAGAGGCTTATAAGTGAAATACATTAGCGTTTGTGTGGATGATCGGGGGAGGGGGGATTCGTCCGATGGATGAGCTTTTCATGAAGCTTTATGGTGGCCATTTGCGGGTACTTTCAGCGTGCGAGTCCAAAGAACGGTAATCGTGTTCAGCCCCAGGCACAAAAGCAGAAGCCGCCGTTACCATGGAGGCCACGTTCACTTCGAGAGTCGGCGAGATAAGAAGAATCCGGCCGTTCATTCTCACATTTGTCACACACGCACCGATTTCTTTTGTCCCTGTGTCAATGCGTTTAGAGAGAGAAAAATGAAATGGTGGGCTCTGAAGGGTTATTTATGTTTGGCAATCAATACGATGTAAACCGGAACACTGAATCTTGTGCGCTGAAAGGGCTGCATATCTCTTTCTGGTATATACATTTAAAAAAACGCGTGACTACTTCTTTGTGAAGCAGGGAAATACGTACAACAATTAAAGTTAAAAAATAAGAAAAGAGAAACAGTATGACGCTTCCCTGCATGAACACTGCACAACAAAATCTGCATTGCTTAATAATTCTCCGCAATAACTTAGCGTCTTTTTTGGGGGGGAGTTTACCAAGCTTTACGAAGCCAGTGTGCGAAGTTCAATAGCAAGACAGAGTACGCGGACCCTTCGAAGAATCGGTGATTGAGGCAACTCCAAGTTAAGGTGTTAAAATGGGGTGTTTCACTCCCCACTTCTCCTCGCCATTCGTGAATGGAATCTTCTTCCTGCTGACATTGTGCACATTGTGAATCATGACTCATTTGTAACTAGCCTAAAGTCATTTCTAGGACAAAATGGAAGCCTGTAGAAAAATTCTATCCTCAATTCACTAGTGCTGCTTTTCTATGTTCTTTTCTTTTTCTTTTTTTTTTTTACATTGCGTTTTATTTATTCTGTTCCGCTTGTCTATTTAGTGTTGTTTCTATTAGTTTCATGTGATACTGATGATGTTTATTGTTATGAAACTTTACTTTATGATTGTTTTTTTCACGTATTATAATACTGTCACACGTAGCTGCTTTTACACCATTCGATGTTTACTTATTCATGTACGCTGATTTCATTGTTCAGTGTGTATTTTATTTATTTGCCACATTAACTGTATCCCCCCCCCCCCTATGTAATGCCTTCTGGGCCTTTAGGGTATCTGAATAAATGTGTTATGTTCTCCAATCACTTCCTGTGCGAACGTCATTTTTCTATATCTGCTTCCAGGCCGCTTAATATCCAATTACAGCCTCCCAACTCTCTAAGCGTTCTTAAGCAAAAAAAAAAAAAAAAACAATCATTATATATATACGTCGAAGTTTGTTCAGTAGGATTTTCACAGAGTGAAATGAAACGAGCGCTTCAATTAAGAGCGCGACGTTCAGCAAATTACTCTGAAAATCTTCTTATAGTGTTTTTGTTTTTCCATGTATATTTGCATATAGATGCGGACACAGCGGTTCCGAACGAAAAATATAGAAATGTTGGTTCAGGACCGTTATTTCCAGGAGCCTGCAGGGATCTTTCTCATCCACATATCTTTAAATATCTCCCGAAGTACCATTCTTCGTGTCAGTCCGAGGTTTTATTTAACATCCCGTCTTTACGTAGTGCTGTGCGAGGCTGGAGCTGTCTCTGTACGCTGCATCGTATGTGCACAGTTTAATTCGTCCAAGCTAAGCTAAACTCAAACTCAAGTTAAGGGTGTTGCGACAAAAAGAAAAAAAAAACATGCACCGTACTAAGCCATCTGGAGAACTATGCCAGGCGTACAATTAGACTACGTTCCTCAGTTTCCATTGAATTCTTTTTCCTTTAACTCGCATTAGTTACGGACTAACTAGCCTAACTAAAATCACGGAAGTTTCTTTACGCACTTCTCACAAAAGCACGTCCTCCTACCGCTAATACCGCTTATAAGTAATGGTTAGTTGGTGGAGAAGACGGCCCACCGGAAACAATGTTAGGCTAGCACACGTTCGTCAGTTCAAGTATTAAACCGTGAAAGTTCGAACTACACTTGAATCGTGCACCACTGATAGCTGAATTGTGTTTTGTAGGACGCAGTTAGGGGATACTAACTTGGCAATCAACTTTGCTTTTGCTCCTTCGCAGGCATGTAATAAAAGCTACCGTCAAGTCGTGAAGCAGCGCTTTCGAAGTCTGGAGTGCCTAATGGAAATGCCGGAAGCTGTTATCTTTTCAGTAGTTGCTATGTGCCTGGTCGTTGTCACAGCTATTACCTAATGTCAATCTTTTTCGCGGCAACCCGAAGACCTTTTTCTCCAACTATTTCTGTCTTAAACGTCCTACATTATATGGCTAAGGCCGCAATGCTGCTTACTAAGTTCCTCCGGCCAGGGGAAAAAGCGACAAGCTTTCACAACGCAAGACATAGTTAAAAGAGTAATGGTGCTGTCGTGGCCTCGATGCGCGGCAAGTGCGCAGTCATGTTAACGACGTTCAATGCTAAAGGCAAGGCACTCTGAAACCCGTGCTCTGGTTTTCTCAGCAGCGCCGTTGAGAGGCGTCTGATTGTTCTCGAATACGCTCGACTGCTGACCCAAAGGTAGCGGGATTGAATTTCGGCTGCGCGGGCCGCATTTCGATGGAGGCAAAATGCTAGAGGTCCGTGTGCTTAGATTTAGGTACAGATTAAAGAACCCCCAGCTGGTCGAAATTCCGGAGCCCTCCACTACGGCGTCTCTCATAATAATATTTGGTTTTATGGACGTAAAACTCCAACAGTTATTATTACTGTTCTCAAATAATTGAAGGTGCCCCGGAAGAACATGGTTTCTCGGTGCGTGAACAACCGCGAACGCATACCCAACACTTGCTTTTATGGATCAGCTCAACTGCAAAGATTTGCATGGCCTTAGAAACAAATTACAATAGGAATAAAAATTGGACGAGTTTTTTTTACTATTCAGGTTGTCTCGTAGTTGTGTCAACGTCTACTGCTTTTCTAGTGGTGCAAAGGTTGTTGCCAGCCGGTTCGTTGCTGATTAATAATTCTAATAAGGTGCGTGATGTCTGCCAGCCAAGCGGTAGAGAGAAAGTTGCCAAAAATAAAGCAAATATTTCTGTTGTCTGATACCATATATCTGTGTAGCATCTTCATAGTAGCTAAATGCAGTCTTTCATCAATTCCTAGAACTTCTAGCTCTGCCAGAATCCTTCATCCCTGCTTCCTGCCCCCCTATACTTCTTAATCACGCTCATTCGTTCAGAGATAAATTAATGATTAAGGTAATAAGAGCGAACTTCTAAGGTATCTTAAATTTTCAAGTCTCGAGCCGTAATCTGAATCGTTTGGTTTAATCCAGTCTGACTCTAGGCTAATTACCACGAGCATTTAATTACGTGTTCCGCTCCGTGCCAGGTGAGATTTGTCCGAACAAAAAAGAAACAAGAGCAACTTCGTACATAGCCGAGCGACTTTACATTAGGAGTGGGTTTGTGGGAGCGCGCCTAATTAGTTATCTCAATATTTTATTCTCGTCTCATTAATTAGGAATAACTTGATTAACGGAACAGGAAGAATAGAAAAAAAAAACGAGATTATAAGCTAATCTAAGTGCAACGAAATAAAATTATGATAATAAATGCTTGAGGCAAAAAATAGCAATATTTATGAACCGCTGCCTTTCGGGAAGCTGACGTTAGGCTAAGCGAGTGCGGGCACTACGGGAATGAATTGACAGCGTCGTCTTCTCATTCTTCTGATATATGCATGTTTGAATCATTGAAGTGTGTCCGTTAACTATTTATAGTTACCTTCAATTTGTTTGCGAGTATCTGAAGTCTTGCTGCTTTGTTAAATTGTGAGATATATGAAAATAACGATACTTTCAGAGATATATAGAACGCAGAGAGGTAATCTACCGATGGAGATGCAATATAAGCTGGGTACAAATCCTCGAGCTTTGCGAAAGATGAAAAACATGAGAAACGTTTCACAGGCTATACTTTATCGTCATATTCACTTGCGTGGGAAAGTCCGCAAATGTCATGTGCGAGGGCCACATTTTGTTCCGGCCTTCTACACGATCTCGAAATCTGAGCTTTGTAGTTGAAAGGCTCCATCGTCGCTAAGCCTCCGCATCGATTCTTTTCGTGTCTGCAGATTCGTTCTCGCGTAAGCCTTCCGTGAGACAGGTTCCCGTACAGGCAGTCTGGAGCGAGGCAGCCGGCGAAAAGTGTTACCGATTGAAGCTCTTGTATCGCGCCCAACTTCTTCCAGTGCAACAGGCTTAGGTGCCGATCACTCGACACCGACAGCAACACCTTTCGCTGGCGCTTCGTGATAAAGTTGGCCGAAATTCACTTACAACAACAACAACAACAACAACAACAACAACAACAACAACAACAGCAACAACAACAACAACAACAACAACAAAGACGACGACGACGACGACGACGACGACAAACAACTTTCTTTGCTGTTAGGTTTGCGTGCTTCACGTCCAAGACCAGGAGTTCTGCAAGGGTCGCTTTTAGGTACACTTCAGCATTACTATCATGCGCTTATATAACTTGCCAAGTACAGCATAATTCGTCGGACGCAATGTTCTCAGATGACGTCACGATGTTTTTTGTGCGCAACGACGCCGTTAGGTAAAGTTACCTCTTTCAAGAAGCCCTTCATGTTACTCACAACCACGGTGTAAGAAAACTACTTTTTTTGCAGCTGTTCGAGAGGAGGTGAGTTTGGGAATCTCTCCCAAAAAATCCGTCTATCTGTAATGTTACAGCCAACGAAGTGCAGTGCTCGCGGCTGTACCGCGATAATTTAAGGCTTAGTAATGCACGTACTATCGTTTCCCCAGTCTTCAGTTCATGTCATATCGGCGTAATCTAAACTAGAGCACTAACGTCAGAGCCAACATTGCTTTTTGCAGCCAGATGCGTAGCGACATGACACGGTTATCTCGATCAATTGCGCGTACCAGTCGTTGTGCTAAAAGTCTTGTTGTCAAGTTTCACTCTGTGAGTTCTGTGCAATGCTCCCAGGTGTCCCCACCTACGTGATGAATCGGCGCGCGGTATCTTGCTCGTCGCAGTGTCGAAGCTCATGCGAGCTCATTTTCACATTCGTCTGTGCTCTACAGAAAAGGTGGAAGACAATCGAGAGGGTATGTCTCTCTTTACTCTCTTATCGGCTGTACAATTATATAATGACATTTGCATTCGTATGTCAACATTTATTTAAAGTCAACTCTTAGTGTGATCCCCTTTTCCCGCATGGGCGCAGCATACCCGATACTTAAAGTATAGAGAAACGAAAGCTTGAGAGATCTCTAAGCTAAGAATAATTAAAACATTTGTCTCTCGACTAATCATGCTGCCTTTGTAAACAAGAACCGTTTCTTTCAACACCCCTATGTATTTGACTTGTCTATTAGCCTCAGTACTACTCATCTTTGGCCGTAATAATCGTTCTTCGTTGCACGAATAGTTACAGTTTCAATCCCTTTATTGCTGCATGTAATCATAAAAGCTAGTGGGCTCAACGCTATTTTTGGCTTTGAAGTTTCCCGATGCCTGCTGGAAAGAGAAGTTAGTACTTTGAATAATAATATCTGGGGTTTTACGTCCCAAAACCACGATATGGTTATGAGAGACGGCGTAGCGGAGGGCTCCGGAAATTTCGACCATCTGGTGTTCTTTAACGTGCACTGACATCGCACAGTACACGGGCCTCTACCATTTCGCCTCCATCGAAATGCGACCGCCGCGGCCGGGATCGAACCCGCGACCTTCGTGTCAGCAGCCGAGCACCATAACCACTGCTCCACCGCGGCGGACTAAGTTTATACTTTTCACAATGTGAATATTTGCATTGCCTTGAATTGCATACGGTGCCAAAATGCGGTAAAATATTTTACGTCAATTTATAGGATACACATTTTTACTTATAAATTGGAATTTATTTCGGTTTATATGTGGCCTGAATAGAAATCACAAACGCATATTACACAACGTCATTTCCTTTTTCTCAGCACAGTGCGGTGACTACAAGCAATGAGAAAAAGTAACACCTCAACCCCTTTCTTCTCAGGTGCAAACACGAACTAGCATACCTCAGGGTATTGCGCTTCGCCTACTGTATAGCTATACTTAATGCGACAGAGCTAACTTAAAACAATATAAAAGTGTTTCTGCACGTAATTGTTGTAGTGTGGCAAACAAACTTAAAAAGAAAACAAAAATTGGCCGCGTATCTGCGTGCTTCGCTGCAAATGTCGTGTAAAGACGATAGAAGAGGCGCTGTGTGAGATATGGACGCTATCTGGCAATACGTCGGGAAACATGAGTGCTGTGTTGCGTGCTGGTAGTCCCGGCGCAGCAGCAGGCGAAGACCGGCGGTGACCAACGCGACCGGCGGGGACGCCAGCCAGACCGAAAACGCGGTTTGGCGCGAAGCGCTGAAGAAGAGAAACGTCCGCACTCAACGAGTACTCTCCACACATTCTTTTATTTACACGTCGCCTGGGTAAAACAGGAACGCCAGAGCGGCGCCCACAACCGGCAGCCTGAAGGCCGCCCACAACGCTGCTTTTTCATTTTTTAAATATTTTTTTTCACCTTCTTGGTCTTCTCAAAACTAAAGTTTTTCAACACCAACCCATGTCATTCGTACAGTGCAATACAGAACCGAAACCGAAACACAACAATGAGCTCGTGCGAAGGGCACGGAGGAAGGCAAATTTCAGCGCAGTCGCATTTTCAGCTTTGTTGAAACAGCGCTCACTAGACGACGACGAAGTAAAAGAAGGCACAGGACAGGCAGCGCCTGTCCTGTGCCTTCTTTTACTTCGTCGTCGTCTAGTGAGCGCTATTTCAACAAAGATGAGCGCATACCAACTCGCTCAAGCTTCCATTCTTATGCATTTTCAGCGC